>NC_143511.1:31295407-31330407 GCF_031878675.1 Megascapheus bottae | reverse complement strand
CATCTATCATCCATTCATTCATCTCTATTCATTCATCCATCCATTTATTTATCCACCCATCCAGCTGCTCACACAGCCATTTATCATCCATTCATTCATGTGTTTATTAATTTATCTTTTAATTTATCCACCCATCCATTCAATTGTCTATCTTTTCATTTACACATCCGTTCCCTTCCATTTCCCTATTCAGAAAACATGAGCTCCTAACATGCAGAAAGCACTGTTCTAGGCATAATGCAAATGTCCAGAGGCAGAAGTGGACATTTAGCTGCACAACTATCCAGTCACAATGATGATAAAGTCTCTGAAGTATTATACTGTTCTGAGAGCATGCTATAGGAGATGCTCCCTAAGTAGGAGGCCAGAAACACTTTTAAGAATTCAGTGGGCATGGATAGCCTTGGGCTAGATTGAAGACCCTTGGACCCACAACAGCTATGTAGGTTTTCTTTTTTTTTATCTCCCAGTCCTGTAGGTTTCACTTTTGGTTCTGACTGACTTAGCATTCAAAATAGGGCTATCCTTTTCCTAGACAAAGCCATTAAACTTTTCTTAGTATCAAATCTAATGGAAGTGTTGAATCTCAGGAAGGAAGTGTCCCTTTGACACCGGGAAGGAGGGAGGGAAGATCTGGGTTTCTCCACATCACTGTCTGGAAGGAAGCCTGCTTCCTCCGCCTATGGCTCTGAGAAGCTGTCAGATGCTGGATCTGTCTATGTATGGAGCTTCTGACCACACAGCCGAATATGGTTTACTTTTCAAAAGCTACAACCCAACCCAAGTGTTTTCTGTTCCTATTGTCAGAATGATGCTGAGTCTCAGCTTTCCTCAATGCTTTTATGTGGTTAACATGACCCAGATAAGACCTATGAGGAAAAGACATAGCTCTGCCCCCAGCCTCCAAAGAGCAGAGTTGTTTTACACACACACAGGCACCCCAAGGCTGAGCTGCCTGCTTTCAAAGAGGGCCTGATTGTGGCAGGGCCAGGCCTCTGTTCTGAGGAGCTCTTTGATAATTACACATCAGTAGTAATTACACTTGTCTTGTTTCCATTCACTATGGCCTTGCTTATATCTCAAGAAAGGAGGATTTGGGTTTAGTAGGAGGGTATAATTTCTTCCTAAGGACAGGGATTTTATGCAACTTCTAAACTGGCTACCTGTGCTGTGGCGACTCATTTCCTGTGGCATAGAGTAGCAATTATACAGCTAGAGGGTGACCTTGGGTGGGTTTGTGCTTCTCTGTGACATATATTTTATGTTCTGTTTCTGAAAGGAGCTCTCAAAATAACCCTACTAGGCTGCTTCTCTAATGAGAAGGAGCAGCTTCTGTGTCTGATGGATTTTACTTTGTTCCTGAGGGTAGGCCAGCCTGCTAATGCAGGGACAGGCCTGATTGGCTGAGGTCTTAGTTCTCCACCTTCTCACCTGTGGAAATTGACCACAGGTGAAGTGGGCTCCAGGCTCCATTCCCTAAAGATGGAGCCAACATTGACTAGATATGTCTTAACTTGTTTTCCTTTTTGCCTGGTATGTATTATTTCTATGCTAAGATCATGAGTCAAGATTGACCAGTGTGATCCAGGGCATGTGGCTATAACAGGCAGTGAATAAGAGATATCCTTTTCCTCCTGATTTATTGAAGTATAATTAAAAAGCAAAGCCAGTTGTGGTGGTTCACATCTGTAATTCCAACATGAGGGTGGAAGAGGTAGGAAGATGCTGAGTTTGAAACCTGGACTATGTAATAAGACCCTGCCTCAAAAACAAACAGGGGCTGAGAGTTTGGCCTAGTGGTAGAGTGCTTGCCTAGCATGCACAAAGACCTGGGTTTGATTCCTTGGTACCACATACATAGAAAAAAAAAAAAGCTGGAAATGATGCTGAGGCTCAAGTGGTAGAGCTCTAGCCTTGAGAAAGTCCAAGGACAGTGCTCAGGCCCTGAGCTCAAGCCTAGGACTGGCAAAAAACAAACAAACAAAGAACAACAATAAAATTCTGAATAGAATTTTAGAATCAAGACAAAATGGTACATTTTTCAAGTGTATGATGTGATTATTTGAATCCTATAAATGATAAAGTAGTTGCTACAATAAAGCTGATTAACACATTCACTGATTGGAAGGTTTGCCAGTTACATGACTGAAAATCATTACAAGCAGGGTATGATGACATGAGCTTCCAGTCTCAGTTTCTCAGGAGGCTGAGACAGGATGACCATTTGAATTTATGACAAAGCATAGGCTAGGTAAGTGAGAAGCTGGCACAAAAAAAAAAAGGAAGAAAGAAAGATAAGACAGAGAGCAAGATACAAAAACAAGAAGAGAAGAAAATACACTCTCACCACATTTATGATACAGTATTTTAAACATATATGATATTGTATTATATATTACATGAAAAGAATCATTACAGTTTATAATCCCATATAGTATATGTACATTCTATCTAATATGTAATACTATACAGCATATAATACAGTATTATATGCTATACTTACTACAAAATTACTAGTAATTATTAGTATATTATATATTGGTATATAACACAATTTTATTCATAATACTTACATTAGATATCTAAATTTAGTTCTCTTAGATGTTACTGTTTGTACTCTTTAACTGGAATTGCCTCTATTTTCCCTACTTACATTGTTTTGCAATGTTTCTGTGCATTCAGCTTTGTTTGATTCTGATATATATATGTGTGTGTGTGTGTGTGTGTGTGTGTATTGCACACATACACCACACAAATCACACAATATGGAATATTATTCAGCCTTTGAAAGGAAGGAAATCCTGCTACTTGAGACCACATGGATAAATCTGGAGGGCAGAAGTAAATCAGGTCAGACCCAGAAAAACAAATTCTGCAAGAGAGCTGTTCTGTTCCAGAGAATCAGTCAACAACCCCACTTCCCACAGGGAGGAGACTGGGCCATGCTTAAATGTCCATGTCCAGTAGCCTTTGCTGGGGCAGCATGGCTGAATACATACTCCAGTTCTGTGCTTCTCTGAGGTACTGGAATAAGGAACATGATCTGAAATCTGAGAACTCCCAAAGGACTTGCGTGTTGTGTTGAGATCGATTACAGAGTGAAAGGCTGTCCTTGTGGTATTTTTATTGGGTCCTGTATGGGCCTTCTGCTTGTTTTGTTTTTGTTTTTGTGTAGGGAACAAGGAGAGCAGAGCAGCAACTTCCTCTATAATTGCTGGGGCTGAGATTTATCTTAGTCTCTTTTGTAAAACCTTGAGCAGAAGACCAGTAATCTGAATACAGTGTGACTTGGCCAGGCTCTGACCAGGGCAGAGGGATTACCAAGTCAATTAAGTTTCTGGATGTCACTGATTTTTTTTTTTTATTCAGGTAACAAGATTTGAAAGGCCCCTTGCTTATCTTTTTCTGCTCACAGCTGGAGATCTACCACTTGAGTCACATAAGTGTGTGTGTTTTTTTTTTTTCTTTCCCTGCTGGTTCACTGGAGATGGTATCTCCAACACTTTTTTTGCCTTGTCTGGCTGTGAGCTTCTATCCTCCAGATCTCAGACTCCTGAGTAGTTAGGATTACAGGTGTGAGTCACCATACTCAATCCTTATTTCCTCCTAAACTAAAAGGGCAGCTATAGGTAAAAAAAATGATCTTCAGCTAAAAATTTTTTCTTTTACTCTATTTTCAGTCTGTTCCTTTTCTTTATAAATATATAATATTTTTTCATCCTTTATGGTTTTGTTTTGTTTTTTTTTTTGGTCAGTTGTGAGGCTTGAACTCTGGGCTTGGGCACTGTCCCTGAGCTCTTCAGCTCAAGGCTAGCACTCTACCACTTGAGCCGCAGTGCCACTTCTGCTTTTCTGGTGGCTAATTAGAGATAAGAGTCTAATGGACTTTCATGCCCAGGCTGGCTTTGAACCACGATCCTCAGATCTCAGCGTCCTGAGTAGCTAGGATTACAGGCGAGAGCTACTGGTTCCTGGCTCCTTTCTTTATGTTCTGTCATCTGGAAGATTCTGTATCTTCTGACTATTCTACCGTCCGAATGGCTTGCATTGAAAGTTACTGCAAGTCAAGCACTGGGGGGCTCGGAATCATAGTTCAAAACCAACCTGGCCAGATAAATCCAAGAAATTCTTATCTCCTATTAACTAGCTAAAAGCTGAAAGTAAAACTGTGGGTCAAGTGGTATAGCACTAGCCTTGTGCGAAAAAGGTAAAAGACAGTGACTAAGACCTGAATTTAAGCTGAGAGACCAGCTCCTTCCCTCCCTCCCTCTCCTCTCTGGCACACAAACACATACACACAAAGTGAGTGTAGTATTTCCCTCATTGGCTAGGGCAATTGATGAAAGAAAAGGCAATGGATATAAAGGAATGGCTGACAAGCTTAGCTTTATAGTTTGCCAACTTTATAATTTTGATTGAAGGTATCATTTTGGTTTGCTTTCCACATTTAATGTCCTCCCTGTCTGGCTCTGAGTCATGGAGCATCAGTCTTCCTTAGGCACAAGCTCTATGCTCTCCTCACTTGGCTTGACAAAGTTTACATTAAGAGTTAATCCCAACTGTGGTATCTAGAGTGGGGAATTGAGGAGGTGGTTAAGATTAGACCAGGCCTGGCTGGGAACGTGGCCTAGTGGTAGAGTGCTTGCCTAGCATGCATGAAACTCTGGGTTTGATTCCTTGGTACCACATACACAGGAAAAGCCAGAAATGGTGCTGTGGCTCAAGGATAGAGTGCTAGCCTTGAGAAAGCTCAAGGATAGTGCCCAGGCCCTGAGTTTAAGCCCCAGGGCCATCAAAAAGGAAGGAAGGAAGGAAGGAAGGAAGAAAGGAAGGAAGGAAGGAAGGAAGGAAGGAAGGAAGAAAGAAAGAAAGAAAGAAAGAAAGAAAGAAAGAAGGAAAGAAAGAAAAGAAAAGATTAGACCAGGTTACCAGAATGTAGATCCCAGGATTGAATACTGGTATCTTTATAGGAAAGGGCAAAGACCAGAACACACACACACACACACACACACACGCACACACACACACACTGTAATATTTTCTCTCTCTCTGCCTTTCTCTGTCTCTGTCTCTGTCTCTCTGTCTCTGTCTGTCTCTCTGTCTCTGTCTCTGTCTCTGTCTCTGTCTCTCTCTGTCTCTTTCTCCCTCATGTAATGCCCTGTACCACTTCAGGACCCTACTGGCTGGAGGCTATCAATAGACGTGAACTCTTATACTTGCATCAGAACTGGGAGTCAGAGAAACTTCTGTTGTATTTGTTTTGAATAATTTACTCAGCCTGTGACATTGTTTATGGGCAATAGAAAATTGACTAGTACATTTAATAAGGGTACTGTGGTGATTTTGAATATTCAGAAGTCCTTTGCATTCCTCTGCTTGAGAGATGGAAACTAGCCCTCTCCCCTGGCTTGTAGAGTGACCTCAAAGACTTGCTTCTCTCAAATAGCTTGTGACTTCTCGGTATTCACACTTGGAAACCATTCTGTAGGAAGTCCTTCAACTCTATGGACTGTTTTTTTTTTTTCTTGTTGTGTGGGTTTCAATTTCACATAATTCCATTTGTCTACTTTAGCTTTTAGGCTCATATCCAAAAATGTTTGTTTATAGCAAATGTCATCAAGTCTTTTGTCTACATCGCTTCTTGTAGTTTCATCCTTTGCAGAAGCCAAGTAAGTGAGTCACAATGAAGTAGAGAGAAGAGTAATTACTAGACGTTGGAAGGGACATGATGAGGGGTCAGAGAGAAGCTGGGTAAGGATACAAATACACTTAGGTAGCAGACATAAGCTAGAGGACAATAAAGTAGAGTGATTATAGGTCACGATAGCCCATCGTATGGAGGAAAATAGGAGAGAAGACCTTGAGGTCTCCATACATGAAAAATAGAGAAATGGACATACTGATTACCCATTATTCATTACATATTATACATATGCACAGAATTATAATACCCTATAAATAAGTACAAATATGACATGTCAACAAATTAAAAGAAAAAAATCTCAAAGTTGAAATATACCCACCATGCTGTGAGCAAGCCAGGACACATGAGGTGACCACATGTGGACTGTTCTAACAACTCACACTTAGGTCCTGGAAGATGGCTCGCATTACCGGCAGCCCTGTGCATGGGTCCAGGACCATTGTCAAGCTGCCCCAGTTGAAAAAGTGTGAAGCAGAGAGAAGCCACTCTAGCCAAGCCCTGATCAGGTGGCAGAGAAGTACATGAAGAAAAAAATACTTCCACAGTTTCAAGCATTGTTTTTGGAGGTGGTGTGTCATAAAGAAGGTAAATGGACAAGTCATAGGATTGAAGAGTTACAACCAATGGTTAGTGGACAGATGTGTGTGTGTGTGTGTGTGTGTGTGTGTGTGTGTGTGTTGGGCTTGAACTTAGGGCCTCTTGTAGTCAACACTTATCATCTATATTTTGGAGTATTTGAAATCATATGATAAAACCTCACTAAGTTTTTCTCCTACTAATGAATTCCTATTTCCATTTGTAAATAAGGAAAAAAATTATGGTTCCCTAGATTTCAATAGGTTGTATTCAAAACAACAAAACCTCCATATTGAGTTCAACTTCTCCCAACCCTCCTGACAAAAAAAGGGTACGGGGTTACCATAGCAACCCAAACAGGTGTTTCACAGGAACAGGGAACACAGGACCATTCTTGCTGCATTTTTTTTAAAAACAAATTTTGTTTTCTTCCAGAACGAACTATGCACAGCTGGTCTTCTCTTGGTAAGAACACTTGATCTGATAATGCATTTCTTTTTCTCTTATGGAAGCCAAACATCCTTTGAAAATAGTGGAGAGATGAAAAATATTTCTATTGTTCCACTTAAAACAGTTTTCCACAACCTCTTTGACAGGAGAATAAAGTTTCCCCGCTCCTGAAGTGAGGGAGTTCTCATGGGTACAACACAGCCTTCTCCAAAACATTACTTCCAACCTCCTTCTTGTTTCTAACTCCAACTGGGGAATGGACATTTCACGATTTAGAAGAGAAGATTCCTCCATCTTGGGGGAATTTTGATTGGATTGCTGGAAGAAACTTCCCATCCCCGTGGCTGATCAGGAGAAATAGGAGGGTGTCTCAGAACAGGCAAGTCCTTGTGTTTCTGTATTTGGTTGAGCTGGCATTTGTGTGAGGTCCTGCGTGTGTAGCATGATGATGAAGGTGTTTGAAGACTCTGAACAGACACACGGCCTGGCTTATACCTGCCTCGTTTAAGTGCAGTTAGGAAAGACAGCAGAGTTCAGAAAGTCAGCTTTCTGGAGAGTGCGTGCGTCCTTAGCTCTTCTTCCTAGGGTGTTGTGTGAGTCAGATGGAGGTCCAGAGGACAGGGCTGTTGGATTCCTATGTGCTCCAGTGCTTTATTAAAATGTTTTTTTTTTTGCTTTAAGTAATTTTTTAGGTAGGGTTTTGAGATTACATTTCTTTTAGACAGTGATTCTCTGACTTGTTCTTCCTGTCTAGCAGAGAATACAGACATACATCATCAGGGCTACCTTATCGATTGAGCTGGGGTCTGGCTGACATTCTGTCCAGGCTGGTTTTGAGCCTCAGTCCTCCCAATCTCTGTCTCTCAAGTAGCTGTAATTACAGATGTGAGCTACAGCAACCGGTCACCATACCAGGATTTCTCCACCTTTCACAGTGTATTTGTAGTATTAAGTGTATTTACTTTCAGTAAAAACAGAAAGATTCATTTTTAAATATTAGCTTGTGCTATTATTTCCATTGCCAGGGCTTTTTCATCTTTCCCAAATACGAGTGTCCCCATGAGACACTAACTCTTTATCCTTCTAAGTTTGCCCTTCTAGGTCTTCTTGCTGGGAGGTGGAGCAGGTCACAGCATGTGTGGAACAAGATTAGAAAACTTGTTTGTTAAACACATTATTTGAAATATGATGTGAAAATCAATGTTAATAAATTCTTTAATAAAAAAAAAGAAATCGTGTGGAGGCCGTTTCTTCAAAATACAAATTGCCTCAAGTCATGGTGCTGTGGTCAGGAACCAGAATCATGGAAAGCAGCTTCATTTTCCTTTTTGTCTTCCTTGCTCCCGCCCAATTGCTTGACGAGTTCACCTCTGTGGCTCTCTCCTTCATAAACCTATTACTCTTTTACCAGTACTTTTGTGTTTCAGAGAAACACAGAGAAAGAGCTTATGTGCATAGTCTTCTGTCCAGTTACAAAATTATAAAATTGTGGGTCTCTTTCTTTTACCATCCTGTTTACATTTGCAGTAAATTCTTCTTTTTTCTTATTTCTTTTTTGAGGGGAAAGGCACTGAGCACTGTCCCTTAGCTTTTTTCATTGAAAGTTGGGGCTCTGCTACTTGAGCTACAGCGCCACTTGTAGCTTTTTGGTGGTTAAACGGAGATAAGCATCTCATGGACTTTCCTGCCTAGGCTTTGAACCATGATCCTCATATCTTAGCCTCTTGAGTAGCTAAGGTTACAGCGATGAGTCAACAGCTCCTAGCTACACTCGCAAATAAATTCTTTGCGTTTTGTCTTTCTTTTGCTGAGCTCAAGTGTGAAGTCTCTCTCATGAAGAACCATGGGCAGCTGCAGAATGTGCAGAACAGAGAGATGATGAATCTTGAATAGGAACTAGAGAAACTGAAGTGTACATGTACATTTCTATTTGAAGCTTATCTAGATCCATTCCAAGATGTGGATTAAAGGAGTGATGCAGGTGGTATGTCTTGGAACTTAAATGCCTTCCAAAGGCCCAGGTGGAATCTTTAGGAGGTGGGGTTTAGTGGAAGGAAGTTAGATTATTGTGTGTGTGTGTGTGGACCTATGAAAGGGGATAGGCTGGTGTTCCTCTCTAGCTTTGTACCATCACTTGCTTTCATCATGACGTTCTGCTTCATCAAAGGCTCAACACAACAGTGCCAAGAGATGGTGAGCTGTAACTACCAAGCAAGCTTTCCTCTTCATCAGTTGATTGTCTCCAGCATTTTGTTCAAGAGGTAGAAAAAGCGGACTAATACAGTGGGTGTATAGCTAGTTGTCTCACCAGTAAGGAAGCTTGGTGCATCTCAGTCTTTGCTTCCAATTGAGAACTACCAGCAAGTAGTTAAGTAAAAGAGTGAAGAGGCTACAGCATCTAGAGTCCACTGACTTGAGTCCCAGGCTAGGAAATGAATGTCTTTCTGCTTTCACATCTATTTATTCTTTCATGTGCTAAAACTCATGTTCTTTCAGAAAGGTCGAGCTTGCTTTCCAACAAATTGGCTGTGTTTTAAAGCCCTGGCCAGGTACCAGTGGCTCACACCTGTAATTCTAGCTACTTAAGCTGAAATCTGAAGATCATGGTTCCAGACCAGCTTGGGCAGGAAAGTCTACGAGACATCCATTGCCAAATAAGTGCACACAATCACAACAACAAAAACCAAAACACTTAAAATATGAAGAAAAACCCTGCATTTGCTGCAAGTTGAAGAAATGCATGGGATAGAAAGATCACTTCTGAACCAATTACATTGCCACATGCTAAATGTTCTGCATAAAAACCGAACTCAAATTAACGTCTGGAATTGAGCTTTTACAATGTTCTCATTTTAGAAATTGTGGGCTGACCTTTTAAAAATAAAAGTCTCGGGCCGGGAGTTTGGCCTAGTGGTAGAGTGCTTGCCTAGCATGCACGAAGACCCGGGTTCGATTCCTTGGTACCCTACATACATAGCAAAAAGCCGGAAGTATTGCTGAGGTTCAAGTGGTAGAGCTCTAGCCTTGAGAAAGTCCAAGGACAGTGCTCAGCCCTGAGCTCAAGCCAAGGACTGGCAAAAATAAATAAATAAATAAAAGCCTGAGCTGACTGTGTAGTTTCAGCCGCTGCTGTGAAACAGATTTTCTTTGAATGAAGAAGAAAGTTTTTTTCTCCCCTTCTAAGTTTATATATATATTTTTCATACTCCATTAGACCTCTTGTAACCCAGCTTCCTGTTCTGCATTTATTTCACGAAAACGGAGAGAGCTCAGTGCATTTGAGGATGAAAGCCGAGTCACTGACCCAGGCTGAAAGCAAATAGATTGATCGTAGAACTCATTCCTCCTGCATTATGGAAACTCCCTCCCTGTGATAAACAGATGAATGGAGGAAGCTCAGGCAAAATGAAAACACCCCATGTGATGGTGGTATTTTGTAACCATAATCTCCCATGTGTCCCAAACCCATGCTTTAGGTGATAGAGATCAATAGAGACCTAACAGTAGAGTTCATTGTCAAGGGAAATTCACACTGTTCTTGGATTAACCTTGTCTAGAGGATGCCACTCAGCAAAGAGAAGCTTTGCTGAAAGAAAACTAGACCTCTAGCAGCCACTGCATCAAAATCATCAATGACATCTTGAAACATCTGAATCCAGCTTTCCACTGGTCAGGCTACTTGTAGAGCTGATGAAAGCTGGCTCCTGACTGGGAAACAGGCAGGAAGAGTGGGTCTGGGTGTGAATTCCCAGCACCCACGCCTTTGGCCTTGGACAGCTTATAAAGGGTCATCGTTCGACAGTCCTTTGGATCCCCAAGTATAAACACTGCATAATAAGAACCGTTTTGACAAAAAAAAATTGGTTTCCATCATTCCTCAGCTGTCTGAGTTAATGGGCTGCTTCTCTGAGAACCAGAAGATTAGCCCAAAGAGGAGACACAGATGGCCAAGTGTGAGCCCCGGGGGACCCAGCCCTGGGCCCTTTTGCACAGCTGCTTCCGGATTTGCTCTTCCTCTTCAATAAACACTCTCCTGAGATGCTGATTTGGAAGCAGAGCTGAGCTACTGCAATCTTATTCTTGAGGGAAAGTAAGGCTGGATGGAGGCTTCCTTGAATGCAGGAACTGGGCTGAGACATCAGCTGTGCAGCTTTCCCAAGAGTGAGGTTCCATGGTTCCATGGAACGGGGAGACTTCTGTGTGTGGGGGAGCCCAGAGATGGTGTGGGAACTCAGCTCACCTGGCCTTTTGCCAATTATATATCCTTGCCTACAAGAGTAGGTGGATTATCTAGGGCCATTATTAATAGAAATATTTCCATTCTTTTTTTTTTTGTCTGTCGTGGGGCTTGAACACTGGGCCTGGATTCTGTCCCTGAGCTCTTCAGCTCAAGCCTACCATCCTACCCCTGCAGCTACAGCACCACTTCGGGTTTTCTAGTGGTTAATTGAAGATGAGTCTCTTGGACTTTAGTGCTGGGGCTGGCTTTGAACCTTGATCCTTAGATCTCAGCCTCCTGAGTAGTTAGGATTACAGGTGTGAGTCACTGTACCTGGCTAATATTTCCATTCTTTGTTTCCATAATTACAAGTTTCTCCACAAGCCCTGTTGCACTCAGGGATGGAGATGAAGCATGAAGATTAGACATGTATGGGAGCCAGGACTTGTGACAAAAAGGAGTGTGTGTGTGTGTGTGTGTGTGTGTGTGTGTGTGTGTGTGTGCTCAGTCCTCTCCTTTGGAGGCACGTGACGTGCTGGGAAAGGAAGACAGTCTCAATGAAACAGTGGCAGGCTCAGGTTGAACATTGGAGATGTAGATGGGATGCTATCTCTGGACTGGAAAAGGGCTGGTGCTGATAGTCTGACCTAGGATGTGGGGAGAGGCACACCAAGACAGACAGAGGGCAGGCTTGGGTCTCCTGGAAGACCAGGAAGTAGCTGACGATGGGCTGAGTGTCAGGGGTAATGTGTGTGTGTGTGTGTGTGTGTGTGTGTGTGTGTGTGTGTGTGTGTGAACTGGTATGGACCATACTTCCTGGTTGGTGTGGAAGGATTGTGTACAATGTACACAACCTGGTGACAGAGAGAGCCTCATGGAACCCACTGGAATAAATAGTCAACCAGTGCCAATTTCCTCGGGGCTAATTTGTCTTTACTGTCTGATCCTGGAGTGTCAGACACAACTCAAGTACACATGAAAAAGACAACACGGTTTCCTGCCATTTTGCCTTCTTCTAGTAAATTCTCTGAAGGTTTTTCTTATTTCTGAGTCTGTTACAAATAGCTAAAGAAATCATCCAGGAAGCCAGCACTTGGAGCAGAGAATTAAGGCTCAGAGCTAGAGAATTATTGTACTTCCTCTCCCAGCTAGCCAACGAGAGCCAGATCCAGGCATGGTAGGTGGAGAAATAGCTCCATTGGTATTGATAATAGATCATAAAGCACAACATCCAGATGGAAGAATTCTTGGATGCTGTGATGATAATGAATCCCTTTCACTCTGAAGGGAAAATAAGATATTTGGTTGTTCAGGCCTTTCCCAGTGTTCCCTATTGTCTGTTGTTTTCACCTCCAAGCTTGAGCTGCATATATGCAAGGCCACTGAAGTGGTGCCCTTCCTTGATAAGTGGATTCTGAAACCAGATAAGTGGTCCTTCCTCAAGTGGCTGGTTCTCAAGTACAAAAATGTAGACAGGTAGGAGGGAAAGTTCTTGGGTTCTACAGCACAGAAGGATGAGGATAGTGAACAAAATTGATTGTGGATTTCAAAATAGGTAAAGAAAAGATTCTGAATGTTCTCAATGAAAAAAAATACTACATTTTTTTACATGATGGCTATGCATATTACCGTGCCATAACAGTGACCTTGTTATTAAGAAAGAATGAGCAGCTGCAGAAAGCAGATGTCCAGATAGAGGGCCAATCAGGACTGATGGGGAAGGCATGACCCTCTGGTCACCTTTGAGGGTCTGGTCTTGGTGTGTAAATGGTCAGGATATAAGCCCAATGCCTGTCTGGGGTGTCTAATAGGGAACAAGAAGTAAGAGGCTGTGAGGGCACCCCAAGTCTCTGGAGTTGATAAACTGGATTCCAATGGGAAGCCAGCTACCGACACAGTTGTGCTGAGGCCCAAGCTTCAATTCTGGAAAGATGTATCTCCTTGAAGATGTCGTTTTTAAGCTTAGTAAGAGTCAAATTAAGAAAACACAAGTACCAAGGGATGCCTCCTGCAGTGGAGCTCAGACCTGGCTCAGGGCTCTGGTCCTCCATGAACAATGGAAGGACACACAAGGTTCTGCTGTCCGAAACAATACACTCAAGGAATCATGTCTGCAAAGGACTGAGGGTGAACTAGTGTGTCAGCAATATTCACAAGGCAATAAGTCGGAAATGAACTTACAACTTGGGAGGGGATAGGAGGAGGAAGGGAGAGTTGGAGAAAAACATGGGATGGGGCATCAATGTTCGAGAAGTAATTTTCTCACTACCTTACAAATGTAACTATAACCCCTCTATACATTCCCCCGACAATGAAATACAATAGAAAAAGAATCATGTCTGTCGCAAGCTAGAAAAGACCAAAAGAAGATGGATTCAACAATTTATCATCCTTTCAAGAAAATTTCATTTCAATGGTAGTCATAGAATGTAGGACTAATTTTAAAAGACAGCTGCCCAGGAAATTTCAAAAACACTCACCCTTCAGTTCACCTTGCCTTATCACTCAGAATTCCATCCTCATTATAATGAATAATAATGAGACTGTTAACTAATATAGACAGTTTATCTTGGCTCACAGACTTGAAGATTCCAGGCCATGATGTATTGGTATTGTCTGGGACCTGTGGTGAGGCCATACATCATAGTAGAAAAGATCCACTCTTCTCAAGGCTAGGAAAGAGCAACAGAAAGGGGAAGACACCGAGGTGCCACCATCTCATTTATGAAGATACTCCAAATGACCTAAAAGCCTCCCCTTAGGCCCCACCCCCAATGGTACTGCTCTAAGGACTAGGTTTTTAACATACCAGCTCTAATGGAGACAGTCAATATCCAAATTACTTACAAATTTCATCTATGGAACTGAAGTGTGAGTTTACAACCATAGTGTAGATGTTGGATCAGTGCACATGTTTACTTCTCCACCATTCGGTCACCTGTCTAGATTCTTGCAACGGCCACCACAGTTCAATACAAACCTGTCTACCACCAGAGAGAGCTCATTCTTGCTACCCTTGTCTTGTAATCACACCCTTTGTTCACACTCACCCCAGAATCCTAAAACTTGGCTTTGCCAATCAGTTCTTTGGTTCTACAACTTGCTCATTTTTTAAAATATATTTTTATTGTAATTAATAGAAGGGTTACATTATATTCGCCAGATAGAAGGTGCATTAATTCACATACATTGATACCCTTTCTCATGTCTTGGTCCCCATTTCCCTCCCCCCACCCCCACCCCTCATCTTGTTTTCCCCCCTTCCCTATCCATTTTCAAATAACCAAATACAAATATATCCAATATATCAGATAACAAAGTGAGATACTGTAACAATATGAGATAACCAAGGGATAGCAAAAGAGATGAGAGATAACATAGTACATCAAGGACAACAATCACTCATTATATGGCTTTTGTTTCTATATCCTAGAGGTCCTTTCATTTAGCGTCACACTGTATGGCCTTATGTATCAAGGTTTTGCTCTATTGCAAATCTCTGCTAGGAGAGATGAAGGTTTCTACTGATTATGACAAATGAGGGAAACCCTTGAGCCTATGTTCCTTTGAATCTGGCTTACTTCACTTAATATGATTTTTTTTAAGTCTTTCCATTTCCTAACAAATGGGGCGATGTCATTCTTTCTGACACCGGCATAAAATTACATTGTGTACAAATACCACATCTTGTTGATCCACTCATCAACTGAGGGACATCTAGGTTGGTTCTATATCTTTACTATGGTAAATAGTGCTGCAAGGAACATCTTTGTGCTGGTGGATTTAGTATGTCCTTGTTTCTGGATGATTGGGTAAATGCCTAGTAGTGGAATTGCTGGGTCATAGGGGAGCTCTATGTTCAGTCTTTTGAGGAACTGCCATACTGCTTTCCATAGTGGTTGAATGAGTTTGCACTCCCACCAACAGTGTAGTAGTGATCCCTTCTGGCCACATCCCCTCCAGCATCTGTTGTTATTAGTTTTCTTGATCCTGGCCATTCTAGCTGGAGTGAGGTGGAATCTTAGAGTTGTTTTGATTTGCATTTCTTTTATGACCAGAGATGTCGAGTATTTCTTCATGTGTCTATAGGCCATTTTTGTTTCTTCTTCAGAGAAGACTCTCTTTAAGTCTTTGGCCTATCTTTTAATGGGATGGTTGTTTCTTTGGAGATGAGTTTTGGAGTGACTCAATTTTTTGAGCTGTTGATATATTTTAGATATGAGGCCTTTGTCCACAACTTGCTCATTTTGAGAATGGTTTATAAGTCAAATGCTATAGTATGTGATATTTTGAGATGGGAATCTTTTTTGGCTCAGTTGTAATGTTCTTGAGATATACACACAAGTTATGTGTACTTCATTCCTCTTTATTATTGCGCAGTCTCCATAGTAAAGATGTACCACGTTGCTTAACTCTCCATTTACAGTGACTGCTTCCAGATTTCAGCTGTTATAAACAGGTTTGCACAAAGGTTTTTATGGTGGAAACTCATATTTATTTCCCTGGGATCAGTGCCTAGGAGTGGATATTAATATTAATATTAATACTGTATTAATATTAATACGCATTATGGTTTTAAAGAAACTATTGTGCTCTTTCCAGGTGTCTGTACCATTTATATGCACGTCAGCAATGAACAGAAAATATGTTTTTGTGTATGGGTACCAGCTTAAGCTTATCACCATTTTGTGAAAAAAAAATTGTTTCTGCTGGGTGCCTTAGATCTCAAGAAGCTGAGATCTAAGGATCACAGCTCAAAGCTAGCCCAGGCAGAAAGGTCCCCATGAATCTCTTATCTCCAATTAACCATTCAAAAGCTGGAAGCTGTGTTGTGACACAAAGTGGTAGATCACTAGCCTTGAGCAAAATTGCTCAGGGATAGCACCCAGGCCCTGAATTCAAGCCCCCGATAAAATAAATAAATTGTTTTAGTTGTTCTAAGTAGACTGATACATCATGGTGGTTTCAACTTGTGATCCCTCAATGACCATTCAAGCTGGGAATGGTTTTATGTGATTGTTGGCCATTAGTGTCACCCAGTGAAATGTCTATTCCCATCAATTGCTCACATTCTAGCTGGATTGTGTTTTTCCCTTTTTAAATACTGAGGTCTCCAGAGTTCTTGCAATCTCTGTGCAGGCCCTTTGCCCCAAACTTGATTTGGAATCATGTATTCCAGGATAGCGTGTCTGTTCATCTTTTCACCTGGATTTTCTTAAGACCAGAGATCTTTAATATTGAAGAAGCCAAATTACTGATTAGTGTGTATTCATTATGTTTTTAGTGTTATGCTTGTGTATCACATCCAGATAGTGAAAACTTTTTTTTTTTTTTTTTTTTTTTTTTGGCCTATGAAGATCTAACTCTCTGGCACTGCTTATTGAGATTTATACACACCTGATGATAGAAAACCATTGTTAGGAAGAAACAGAGTCCATTCATCCCAAGCTCTATTCCATGAGAAAATTAAAAGGAAAAAAAAGGTGAAGTCCAGAGGTACTCTGGAGAAAGTTCCCTCAGAGAGTCAGGTGGGGGTTGGGCAGGGAATCCAATACCATGACATTTCCAACTTTTGGAGTTTCAAATGTAGAACAGATGGAGAGTGTTATATTGCATTTCTGAGGTGGATTATAAATGACCCTAATCAGTATGAGGTCGCCCTGGCATTTCCTGCAAACTCCCAGGCAGGCTCAACCCGGGTGGGGGTTGGTGAAACAGTCAACATTCCACTGTAAAGAGCCACAGCAAACCCTGCTGTTTGTGGCCACTCAAATAAAAACACAGAGAATGATAGAGTAGATTAAAAAAATGATCCAACTGGACATTGTCATATGAGAAGCTTGGTAGAAATTCAAAGACGTAGATTAGCTGAAAGTAAACAAGGGAGAAAGAGATGAGAAGTAGGAAGGTAGAAGTGGCTGCACAAACATATACTAATGTAGACTTCATGGAAATGAGAAAAGACAAAAAGAGACTTTGCCTCAAGGTGAAAGGGTCAATCCATCTGAAAGGCAAAATGGTTCTGTATGTACAAAACCAGCAGAATGTAAAATACACGACAAAGGCACTGCTTGCACCGAAGAGAGAAGCAGATGAATCACTTACAGTTACAGACGGACTTCAAAATGTCCTTCTCGTGAACTAACAGAAGTATTAGAGAGACAAAGAAGAAAAGGAATATGATCACTTGAAGACTCTAAAAAGCTATTAGACAAAATCCTGCATCTACTTGTAATGAATCTCTCTTACAGAAAAATTTGAATAGTACTAGGGTTTGATCTCTTTTAGCTATTTCACTAAGGCTAGCACTCTACCCCTTGGTTTACAGCCCTGTGTTTGGCTGTATGCTGGTTAATTTGAGACAAGATCTTTACAGACCTCCTTGCGTGGGTTGACTTTGAACTGCAGTTCTCAGATCTCAGCCTCCTGAATAGCTGGAATTACAGGTATGAGCCACTGTCACCTCTCCATTTAACCACCATATTTTATGATTGAAATATTGGGATTTCCTGATGGCCAGGAGAAAAGCAAAAATATCAGCTTTTTTATTCAGTATAGAACTGAAAATTTTATCCACTGAAATAGGATCAAAGTGAAAGGATGGAAAAAGGTTTTTGTAGCAAATGGATGCTGAAAAGCAAACACGTTCCTGGAAGTAACTACACTCATGTCTGACAAAGCAGACTTCAGCCCAAAATTAGTCAGAAGAGGAAAGATTATTTCATACTAATAAGGATAACAGTCCAGTAGTAGGAAGTAACTATTGTTCCACCCAAGTTCATAATGTTTACACCACTGAACAAAAACACAGCTAGACCTCAACACAATACCATTGTGTAACTGAATGTGGATTTTAGACTCTAAATTCAACCTCCCATATAATGGCACATAGAGGCATAAAAACATAATGTGGTGACTGAAGTCTAGTTACATCCTGTTTGTAAGAACTTCACTTCAAATTCAGTGACATAGTACAATCAAATCGAAAGGACTGCAAAGATAAATGATAACAAATTGCTATATTAATCCAGTAATGCAGACCTTGGAGCAAAAGCAAAGAGGGTCATTGTATAAAGATGGAAGGATGAACTCACCAGAAAGATATGATTCTAATGTGTGTGAACCAAAAAAATGGCAGAAACTCAAAACTGTAACTACACATGGTAGAGCTGAAAGTAGAAGTAGAAAAAATGCAAAGTTGTGATTGGGGATTTACACTTTTCTTCCAGTAATGGATAGAATTATTAGAGAGAAAATCAGCAAGGATGTGAAGATTGAACAGCAGAATCAGCCACCATGGTCTAGTTGGCATGGAGAGATGATGCTTAACTTATTCTGTCAGCCACAGGATGGATACTCAGAACTCCGCCGTACACTGTGTTGCCGGTATTTTTATACACTCCACTGACATGACATAAGTAATCTGAGTAGTCTTAGAACCAGCTAAGATCAATGACATTGTTGGAAAAGTATCTTGGAAACAAAACAACCCATTTAATGTTGCTCTGGGGCAAGTATCTCAGATACCGATGGAAGCTTTTCCCAAATCAGTTAAACAGGATTTTCAGTTGACTGAATTTGGCACTGGTGAAAAACCTCATTTACAAACACAGTAATGGATGTGTTAAAAAAAAAAAAAGCCAAGATTAATTCCTCCAAGTCCAGTAATATTATACTGCCTTGGGTCTTTATGCTAGGCAAGGAGATGTCATTTTTAATTTCATTTTTTACAATGATAATTAAAAGGTTTTCTCACCCTCTCTGCCTCAATTCTTTCTGTGTCACTTTTTCTAACTTCCTCCTTCGTCAGAATTCAATGACAGGTTTCAGGGTTTTTTTTCCCCCTCTGTTTTGTTTTGCTGTTAGTATTGGGGTTGAACTCCAGGCCTCATGCTTGTTAGCCAGGTACTCTACCGCTGAGTCACACCTCCAGCCCTTATTGAGCTGGTTATTATTTTTTTGTTGGCCGTGGGACTTGAATTCTGGGTCTGGGCATTGTCCTAAGCAATTCAGCTCAGGGCTACCGCTCTACCTCTTGAGCCACAGCACCACTTCTGGTTTTCTTGTGGTTAACTGAAGATAAGAGTCTCATGGACTTTTTAGTGCCCAGGCTGGCTTTGAACCACGATCCTCAAATCTCAGCCTCATAAGTAGCTAGGATTACCGGCATGAGCTACCATGCCCAGCTAAGCTGGTTATTTTTGAGATGGGGTTTCTCTTTCTGTGGAAGTACACATGAACTGTGATCCACTTATTTTAAGCGGCCCTAAAAAGCTAATAAGCATGCATCACTGCTTCCAGTTTTGCCTCATGCCTTTCTCCTTTCTTTGTCTTTCTTTCCTTCTTGTTTTTTTATTTTGCTTTTTTTTGGTTTTAAGTAGTTGTAAAAAAGGGTTTCAACTGAACATGTCAATTTATAGGTACAGTGTCTCTTGTCTCCTTTTATTTGAATGCATGGCTTCTCTTGCTTGACTCATTTGCTCAAGGTTGGTATTCTACTACTTGAGCCATGCCTCCAGCCCCGCTTTTTTTCTGGCTAATTGGAAATGGAGTGTATAGACTTTCCAGTCTGGGCTGGCTTCAAAAAATGATTTCTTTGATCTTGAGTAGCAAGGATTCCAGCCACTGGGACTTGGCTAGTTGCTCAGTTCTTTCTGTGGCTCCTTCTCTGGCTTCTTCTCTAGGCAGAATTAACTTGTTCCTTCACTTTTGTCTCCCTAGGAGAGTCACTTGTTTTTAGGACATCCTCATAGTCCCATGCCCCCGAGTCCTTCCACCTGCTCAGTATCTGGTACAGAACAGGCACAAAATCCTGCTTGTTGATATAAAAGCCAAATGAGAAGCAGCTTTGGAGTACATCGCTAAGAGTAGAAAGTCCCGTGTCGCACGCTTTTCACTAAATTGGATTCAGATTAGTAAGAGAGTGATTGTTATTCTTTTCAAAGGCAATGGGGGAATGAAGGGTACCATTAACAAAATAGTTTGAAAACTCAAGGAAAGATTTTGTCAGTTTTGTCCCTGTAGAATGTGTGGCATTCCCACGAGTCAATAGGCTTTGGGCAGAATTGCATTAGGACCCTCACGAGGGAGGAGCCAGTGACAAAGGTGCTGAGTACTTAGCTCAGAGATGTAGTGTGAGGCATATCCTGTAGCAATATAACTACTGATAAATACATTGTTTCCTTCCTGTGTAACATCATTATACTCAGAACAATTCCTTCCTTCCCTCCTTTTCTTACCTTTTTCCCTATGAATATCTTCTCTCCTTCCCTCCTTCCCTCCCTCCCTCTCTCCCTCCCTCCCTCCTTTCCTCGCTCCCTCCCTCCCTTTCTTCCTTCCTTCCTTCCTTCCTTCCTTCCTTCCTTCCTTCCTTCCTTCCTTCCTTCCTTCCTTCCTTCCTTCCATCCTTCCTATGAATTGACAGTCATATAGGAGCAATGGAGATGGAAGAAAATTAACAAAGTGATTGTAGGGTGTTCGGAGAGAGACTCTCTTCAGATTCAGTGCTTAAGCCTAATTCTGAAAGATTCAGGAGGGACTGGTGATGAGTGTGGTCCATATGGGGGGCGGAGAATGACAAGCTGAGAGACACGTGTAACAGCCACAGAGCTAAACCATAGAGAACAATTGAGGTCTGGTAGATGGTGACATAGAAAGGGACCTAAGCCAGGTGGTACCAGCCTTGCAGGTCATGAGTCTGCTCACCTCAACCATCTGGGTCCCTTGTTTAATAGTAAAAAGAAAGACAGGCTCCAGAGTCCTAGGACAGACAAGGTAAAAGTGAAAGGAGGAAGAGAGAAGCTGTCTCTTGGGGCTGTGGTGTCTGGCGGCCACTCTCAGGAGACTGGACCTCAACACACCTAAGAGTGTATGTGGCGGTGTAGTTCCACTCACAGCAGTGTCACACAATCTGTAACTCCTTTTTGAAATTTTCTGCAGAGATATAAGAACACAGGGAGTAGACTGAGAGGCCCAAAGATGAGCTGGATTCCCAGGATTGGAAACCTAATCAAGTTTCCCAAATCTGCATAGAACTGGTATATGCCCTTTTCTCTCCTGTGGAACCACAATGTCTGCCTATCTCATACCATCGCATCGCTGAACTTTACAGAAAGATAACTTGCTTTCTGGTTTCTCACACTTACAGACAGAGAGGACCTGTGCCTCAGAGTCATTTTACCATGGGCCCATTCGTGATGCTCAAGAGGATTGACATGATAGAAGGTTTTGATTTGGACCAGAAGTTGTCATGGGTTGATGTGTTTATTATAAGGCAATAAGCAAGTGAATTTTGCATGCAAGGAAACTAAGGATCTTTGGGGCCCGAGGGTTCACTGTGGTGAATGGAGATTTGGACCCTCTCATGTCTCTATCGTGAGGAACTGAGGTTGCTAACTAGTGGTCCTGAAGATCGCGAGAGAGTATGGATTATTCACATAGGACCCCTGTGATCATGTTACACTCAGGTGATGAAAGGGAAGAAGAAATCAAAGGGAGTTGAAGCCTGAGAACGATTCCTGTCCCACAGTTGACCTGAAATTGGAAGGAACTCATGGGAAGGAAATGGAGTTTTTCATAAGCAACAAACTTGGAAGAGGATTCTGTTTCCCCTGAAGACAGATGCAGCTGGATTCTTGATTTTAGTCTGTTGAGATCCTAAGTAGAGAATAGAGCCATGACGTTCTGGGTATGTGGAGATGTACAGAGTTATGTTGAGATGTACACGGGAGCTGTTTTAAGCCACTACATATGGAAGTTTGTTGTGCACAGATCGTAACAATGGAAGTGGAGACTAGAAATCATTGTAACACAGGCTCAAGAGGCACAGGGGTCCAAGTCAGTTACTTACACTTGTAGACATTACCTTGTGTCACTACCTGGAGTGTCCAGGAAACTACAACTAGATGTGGTTGTCATAGAACCAAAAGACGAATATGTTTGTGTTTTGAAATCTCAAGGCAACATCAGTTGTATTTGTTTACGATTCTATTTTTGAAAGTCTTGGGTTTATATATTTATATTGTTTTTGTTCTGGTAATGGGGCTTGAACTCAAGGCCTGGTCATTGTTCTTGAGTTGATTATTTTTTTCCTTTGATCAAGGCTGAAGCTCTACCACTTGAGCCATACTTCTACTTCTGGATTTGGGGGTTGGTTAATTGGAGATAAAAGTTTCACCGACTTTCCTGCCTAGGCTGGCTTCAAACCTTGATCCTCAGATCTTAGATTCTTAAGTAGCTAGGATTAAAGGCATGAGCCACAGGTGCTTGGCTACATTTATTTGTCTTAGGATTCTGCCAGAAAAACAAGGGATGAGCCAGGCACCATTAACTCAGCCCTGTAATCTAGCTACACAGGAGATGGAGACCTGGAGATTGAGGTTCAAAATTAGCTGGAACAGAAAAGTTGTTGAGACCTCACCTCCAAAATAACCAGCAAAAAGTTGAATTAGAGCTATCACTCAAGTGATAAAGCACTAGCTGTGAGAAAGCTTACTGAGAGCAAGAAGCACTGAGTCCAAACACTCCTGTCTCCCCCTTCTGCCCCTACCACACATAAAAAGCAGGGTTCAGGGGTTGCCTCGTATAGGTGAGGCTCTGTGTTTGATTTCCAGGTCTGGGGGAATCAAGGAATGGGTACAAGAATACAAAATAAGTCAGGTGCTAGTGGCTCATGTTTGTAAGCCTTGCTATTCAGGAAGCTAAGACCTAAAGATCACAGTTCAAAGCCAGCCCTAGCAGGAAAGTCCATGAGACTCTTATCTCTAATAAAACTACTCAAAAAAGCCAGAAGTAGTACTGTGGCTCAAGTGCTATAGTGCTAGCCTTGAGCATAGAAAGTCAGGGACAGCACCTATGCCTTGAGTTCAAGCCCCAGGACTGGCAAGAAAAAAAAAGAATACAAAATAATATAGTCTATAGAATTTAAATATTCAGTAAATTTAAATTGCTGAATCAGAAGCCAGAAAGAAAATACAGAAAAATGTCATTCTTTTTCACACGTATTTGGTTAATTAGTCCTACAAGAAGTAGAATTGCCATCATTACCAAGTTCTAATGGTGTTTAATTGAAATAGTGGCATTTAGGTAACAGGAAAATGAGAAACACAAAATAGCAGCTGAAGGCGTGACTCAGACGGTAGAGTACCTGTCTAGCAAGTGCAAGGCCCTGAGTTCAAACTGTAATACTGCTAAAATAACATATAATTTCAACTAATACCTTCATTCTATATTATGTTAAACTCATCACATATGAATAGTTTTTTGTTGTTGCTTGTGTGCTTTGCATGGGGCTTGCACTCAGGGTCTGTGCACTGTCCCTGAGCTTTGTTGCTTGACTGGTGCTCTACCACTTAAGCCATAGCTCCATTGATTGCTTTTTGGAAGTTTGTTGGTGGTAAGAGTCTCACAGACTTTCCTGCCTGGGCTGGATATGAACCACCGTCTTCTCAGATCTCAGCCTCGAGAGTAGTCACATGCCCAGCTATTCATGAGAATAGCTGATGGTGGGGCTTGAACTCAGGAACTCTCCCTTAACTTTTCCACTCAAGACTGATGTTTTACTTCTTGAGACACAGCTCCATTTCTAGCTTCTTGTTTGTTAAGTGATTAGAGTATCACAAACTGTTTGGCCTACCTGCCTTTGATCTTAGCCTCCTGAGTAACTAGAATTATTATCATGAGCCACTGGCTAGATTCTTTATACTATATGGCTCAGAGAGTCTGAGCCCAAATAGAGTAAAGCAGGTGCAAGCGGACATCTCCAGAGGGGACTGGATTCTAGAAACCTGCGCAGATGAGAAAATGTATCAGCAGGTTTGAATACACATGTTACAGGGCACAAGAGGAGAACTTGTAGGTTATTAGCAGTTGAATGAGGTACAATGTATTTGTTCTCTTCTCAAGATGTGCTTTAGATTTAGATAGTGTGTTATTCTATGTTTTGTCATTGTCATAAAATAGCTGAGGCAGGATACTTGTGAAGAAAAAGAGTTTTTTTTTTTAGAGCCCATAATTGTGAAGACTAGAAATCCAAGATTGGATGGTTCCATTGGTTTGGTCTTTAGTGGGAACCTCGTGAGAGATAAGGAGGAATGTGAATAAGAGATCACATCTTGGGAAAGTCCAAGAGAAGCACCTAGTATTTTTGTAGCAACTTGCTTTGTGAGGACTCACATCAAGAGAAGAGTGCTTCCTTCCAAGGACATGTTCTTGATGGCCCGAGGACCCCCTATCAGGCCCTCAATTCTCACACTCTCCCCTACCTCTCATAGTAGAACTACAGCTTAAGTGGTACAGTGTTAGCTTTGAGTGAATAAAGTGCAGGGACAGCACCCAAGCCATGAGTTTAGGCCGCAGGACTGGGACTCCAAAAAGAAAGAAGTTTCATAGGAAGCATAGAAGGCAGAGGAAATAAGTATCACGTTTGTGCAGTTGGGGGGTCCACTAACAGTTCTCTCTCTTTGCAGAGAAAAGAGAAGAAATTGTAGCTGGGTCCTCTCCGCTGTGTGGTTACCTGCAGAGGCTGCAGTGTGTGTGTGTGTGTGTGTGTGTGTGTGTGTGTGTGTTTGCCAGTCCTGGGCTTGAGCTCAGGGCCTGCACACTGTCTTTGGACTTTCTCAAGACTAGAGCTCTACCACTTGAGCCTCAGCACCACTTCCAGCATTTTTTTTTCCCTATGTATGTGGTACCGAGGAATCGAATGCAGGTCTTCATGCATCCTAGGCAAGCACTCTATCACTAGGCAAAACTCCCGGCCCCAGAAGCCTCTATTTTTTTTATTGTAATTAGTAAAAGGGTTACATGATATTTGCCAGGTAGAAGGTGCGTTAATTCACATACATTGATACCCTTTCATAAGCCTCTATTTTTATAGAGAGTTCTTATATCCTCCTCCCCTTCCTCCTCTTCCTCCTTCTCTTTCTTGTTCTTCTTCTTCTTGCTCTTCTTCTTCTTCTTCTTCTTCTTCTTCTTCTTCTTCTTCTTCTTCTTCTTCTTCTCCTCCTCCTCCTCCTCCTCCTCCTCCTCCTCCTCCTCCTCCTCCTCCTCCTCCTCCTCTTCCTTCTCCTCCTCCTTCTTCTTCTTCCTCCCAGTCAACAGCACCAGCACCATTTCTGGCTTTTTCCTATGTAAATGGTACCAAGGAATTGAACACGGGTCTTCATGCTTGCTAGGCACACACTCTACCACTAGGCCAAACACATGGCCCCTGATTTTTCTTCTTTCTGAATACTTTTTTCTTTTCTTCCTGGCAATTCTGGGGAAATACTAGCAATGCATGATTTCTCAGCTGTGCACTTTCCTCTCCTCCAAAGAGCTGTCTCATCACCAAGTTCTCTCTTGAACAAGACTGTGCCTTCTCTCCTACCTCTCTACCACTTCATGAGTTATTTCTGACTTCTAGGACTGCCACTAATGCATTTCTGAGATTATTCTCCTCCTCCTCCTCCTTCTTCTCTCTCTCTCTCTCTCTCTCTCTCTCTCTCTCTCTCTCTCTCTCTCTCTCTCTCTCTCTTTCTCTTTCTCTCTCTCCCCCCCTCTTTTTAAAGGCTGTCTTAATTCTCTTTGAAGGCTATCTTAATTTGGGATCAGCAAAACCCAGGCTTCTCCTTGTGGGGTTTTTTTTGGTGGGGGGGGTTGTTTGTTAATTTTGGTGTTTTTGTTCCTATTTTGTCTTTCTGTTTCTTCTTCATTATTGGAGATGAAAGCCCTCTGAACTGTATATAACAAAATTCAAGTCATTATGCTGAAGATATTGCATACAGAAAAATAAACTTTCAAGAGAAAAAGTCATAGACCGGAAGGCAGGCGTCAGAGCAGCCAAAATGGAGAGCAAGCAAGTTCAACCGGATGGTCGGGCATTTCCTGTTCTTGCAATTCCCTGCACATTTCCAGGCTGGCTAGCTGAGGTGGAGAGGCTGGGGAGAAAGAGCCCTGGCTGGGGTCAGGGGGACCCTGGGGACCGGCCAGTCGTGTCCCCAGGTCAGTAAGGGAGGGGTTGCTCTGGTCTCTAACAAGGGGATGGATGGGTGAGAACAAGTGTGTGTTCAAGGCTATGTAGGTGTGTACGTGTTAGAGTGTGTGGAACACATGGTATGCGTGTGTGGTTGTCTGTAAGCAAGTGTGTGTGAGAGAGTGTGTGAAGCAATGACTCACCACTATCTTTCATGGGGCTGCAGCCTCTGTGGCCTGGCTTACTCTGTCTCGGGGAAAGAAACTGAAAGAAACTGACGTCTGCCACTCTTGCTGAAAGTGGACACTGACTGAACAATTCCAGGGTCTCTACTGTCACCAAGTCAGTGGAGAAAATTTTGGATCTACTTGGTATTCAGGTGCTGGTGGTTCTTCCTATAACCTTAGCTGCTCAGGAGGCTGAGATCTGCAAATCTCACTTCAAAGCCAGCTCAGGCAAAAAGACCTTCAGAATCGTATCTCCAATTAATCAGGAGGAAGCCAGAAGTAGATGTGTGTGACTCAAGTGGTAGAGTGTCAGCTTTGAGAGGAAAAAACAAATATCATGAGAGAGTGCCTTGGCCCTGAGATCACGCCTTATCCCTGGCACTAAACAAATGTACTTGAGGCTTTTCCTTTTGAACATGGCCTGTATCAATCTCTGAGCCTGTGTCCTCAAGAATGACCTAAAACTGTCAGTACCAGAATTATCAAGGGTGACGAATTCTACTCTCTGCTCATATTCTTCTCTCTGCATGCCTGCTCTGCAGGATACCTAGTCCTGGTGCTAAGGCTCCAGGCTCCAGGCATGAAAATGGTGAAAGTGAAGGATGGTTTTAAACTCTTTCTCCTTTCATTTTACTTCAAGTATAAACAGCCTGCTTTGTACTCAGCTACTAGATTTAGCCAGTGACATTTCCTAGTGAAGTTTGCATTTCAGAGAATCAATAGATGGCATTTTAGTCAAGGAATTATACTATAGCAACATACTTTTACTGAAACTTGGTTGCTAACTTGATCTTGTTTCTACCATTGCTAGCTCCCACGAGGCTCTGCTTCTGGCTGTCCTCACTTTCTTTCCACCTGGGTTTATTTTAGAGTTAATTTAGGCCATGGAGCATTTCCATCTGCAAACATTTCAGTTTATGTTTTCACAGTTTTACAAAGAAACAATATGGTATCATCAAACCTGAAAAACTTAGTGAGCCCTTTATGTCATAATTATCTAGTTGTGATCAGAATCTTAGGCAAAAGGTTCAACTCTTGAGTTTTTAATACATCAGGATCACTAGCACTTGTGCTCAAAGAAAGCAAATTCCAATAATGGGCAGAGGCAGGAAAAGGATTTACACCACATACACATGTTGGGTTTAAATAGAGAAATACCTTTAATAATAGCTTCAGGTTTGAACAAAGAAATAATAGATCAGGGTGTAAGAGAGTCAAACCATTTTGCAATCTCAGGCAAACTGTGGTCTGGTTGTCATGATCTCAGTTCTGGTCTGAAGGTGGATTGGAGAAGTCTTTGCTGGAGGGGACACCCCCGTTCCTATGAGATGAGAGCTAGTTCTTGAGGGTGATCTCACCATGGAGCGATCTGTCTGGAAGGCCCTACGGTTCCTGGAATCCAAGATGACTTCAGGCTTAGGACAATTTAGGAAACTTTTGGGTGGTGTTTTGGGGGAGAGGGAGTCTGGAAGGAGATACTGTAAAAGATGACAATAAGACATTTCAGTCATTCTTCTGCCTATGCCTTGAAGTCTTCAATGGGGAAGATAGGTTATCATCTGGTTTTAGACAGATCTCCTTGAATGTTTAAAAGCAGTGTTAAGCAGGAGTCTGAGCCAAAGTAAACATGCAAAATGAAGGCAGGGATCTCAGAATTGTAGCTTGGTTTTCGTTACCTTGTGCCGACAGTCAATGCTTTGAGGGAAAAGCAGTTTCTATATACCTGTTAGAAATCCTCTCTGATGAAGAAATGCTTGACATCTCTGGCCATAAAAGAAAAGCAAATCAAAACAACTCTAAGATTCAACCTCACTCCAGTTAGAATGGCCATTATCAAGAAATCTAATAACAACAGATGCTGGAGGGGATGTGGCCAGGAGGGATCACTACAACACTGTTGGTGGGAGTGCAAACTCGTTCAACCACATGAAAAGCAGTATGGTGATTTCTCAAGAGACTAAACATAGAGCTCCCCTATGACCCAGCGATTCCACTCTTTGGCATTTACCCAAATGTCCAGAAATAAGGACACACTAAAGCCACTAGCACAATTGTGTTCATTGCAGCACTATTTACTATAGCAAAGATATGGAACCAACCCAGATGCCCCTCAGTAGATGACTGGATCAACAAGATATTGTACTTATACAAATGGAATTCTATGCTGCCCTCAGAAAGAATGACATAGCTCCATTTGTAAGGAAATGGAAAGAATCATATTAAGTGAAGTAAGCCAGACCCAAAGGAACATAGGCTCAGTGGTTTCCCTCACTGGTGATAATTAGTACATACCTAGGACTCTCCTACCAGAGTATTACAATAACTCAAAATCTATATACATAAGGTCATATAGGATGAGACTAAATGAAAGGATCTCTAGGATATGGAAACAAGAGCTTTATCTTGTGTGATTGTTGTTCTTAATGTGTACTATGTTATTTCTCTTCTCTTTTTTTTGCCCTTTAGTTAATCTCATATAGTTACAGTATCTGGCTTTGTTACTTGGTGTATTATATATATATATGTTTATTTGTTTATTTGAAATAGGAAAGGGAATGGGGAAAACAAGATGATGTGGGGGGGAGGGAAATGGGGACAAAAACATGAATATTAATGTGTGAGAAGTAATGTACCTATTACCTGATAAATATAACTGTAACCCCTCGATACAATAAAAAAAAGATAAAAAAAGAAATCTTATCTGGCATTGGAATATTTCTCTATCAGGAGGGAAATAACATATTAGTCCCTTGGGCTGCTCAGGTCTCCTGGTTAGGTGAGAAGCTTAATATATATAAGAAAAGGACACACCAATGGCTGAAACCTATGAGTAGAAAAAGTCAGGTGTTTGACGAAGCACTGTTATAAGGCAGAAAAAAAAAGATGGTGCCCCAATCATAAGACTTCTGCTTAAAGTTTGTGTTGGGTGCTTGGGTGGGGGGGGTAAGTGTGAAGAGTAAGGGATATTCTTTTCTTTTTGTTTTTTTTTTCCTTTGTTGTTGTTGGTCCTGTCTTGAACTCAAGGCCTAGATACTGAGTTTTTCTGCTCAAGGCTAGCATTCTACCATTTTGAGTCACAGCTCCACTTCAGGTTTTTGGGTGGCTAATTGGAGAAAAGAGTCTTAGGGACTTTCTAGTGTAGGCTGGCTTCAAACCATGAACCTCAGATCTTGGCCTCCTGAGTAGCTAAGGTTACAGGTGTGAGATATCGGCATTTAGCCTTTCTTTTCTTAAGTAATTCTGTGAGTATGAACAGCTAAAAGCGTACTTGGAATCAGTAGAAAGTCATTTTCTCACCTCTGCTGGAACAGAGAGTCCTTATCAAAGGCACACATTTTTGCCTTTTGTGAGAAGCTGTCTGAAGGAAGGGAAACCTTCCTTATAACTTCTCAGCTTCCATTAGTTTTGGGTGAGTTGGCAGAGTGACTGTTTTCGTTGTTTAGTCTTGTTGAGTTCCAGACTTGTCTTGAACTTACTATGTAGTCCAGGCTGTCCATGAACTTAGGATCTTCCTGCCTCCACTTTCTCAGCGCTAGGATGATAGGCATGTACCACCACACCCAGAGTGACTCAAAATTACATCATAGACAACTTCCCTTTTGCCTATGAACAATTTTCTCTGGAATCATTTTGTGGTTTTGTTTTAATAGTCCCTCATTGCTGGATGACATTGATCTAGGTTGGTTTGACTTGATCCCAAAGGATAGGGTGACAGATGGTTGGCCATGAGTCAGTGTCAGAAAAAGACCCTTCAGGCCAAATTCAAGCAAGTGGTTTGGAAGGAGTGGTTCTTTGACTGAGCTTACCTGGAGCCCTTCACTTTTAAATTCACTTTTATCTGTCCTATAGGTGATGCTTTAGCATCCTAAAATACTGCTTTGGTTGTTTTGTTGGAATAGAGTGATGATACGCAATATTCCTAAAGTTTAGCTAGAAAAATAACATAAAACCAACAAAAGCAAATACTCAAAAGAAACTAATTTGTTTGAGAAATAAACACTCCTTCTGGACATACTGGTGGTTCACATCTATCATCCTAGGTACACAAGAGGCGAGCTCTCTCCAATAAACCACCAAAAAGGAAAGCAGAGGTGTGGCTCAAATGGAAGAGTACAAGCCTTGAGTGAAAAAGATTAGGGAGAGTGCCCAGGTCTTGAGGTCAAACCCTAGTACTGGGTCAATAAAAGGAAAAATAAGCCCTCATTGCAGATATTTCCCATGAGTTTGATTTTAAAATGCTTTAAACATTTTCCTTTTTTTCTGGCCCAGGACTTGGGCTTGAATTCAGAACCTGGGCACCCTCCCTTGATTTATTACACAAGTATGGCACTTTTATTTGTGCCACAATTTTACTGTTGTATTTTTGATGGTTAATTGGAGATAAGAGTCTCAAGGACTTCTCTGCCAAGGCTGGCTTCGAACCTTGGTCCTCAGATCTCAGTCTCCAGAGTAGCTGGAACTAAAAGTGTGAGACACCAGCACCCAGACCTTATGCGTCCTCAATAGATGATCAGCAGTTAACACTTTAAGTTCTTGGAATGCAAAAAGCTTGGGCACATCTAATTATTCATGTTTAAACATGATTATCATAACATAATTAAGAACATACTTATAAGCCTGAAAAAGAATTTAATTACTAACATCACTAACAGTTCTAGTTTGACCCTCCTGGTAAAGCAGTTCTAGTTTTGACCCTCTTGGTAAAATGTTTTCCTAAGCTTCACTTTTAGATGGCTTGCCCATGGACAAACACAAAGAACTCAATAGCAATTAGCATGACAGCTGCCTGGAAGTTGTTTTTCTAGCAACTAACTTAGCTTTCACTTTTGAAGAGCAATTTAGAATTTTACACACACACACACACTACAAACACACACACACACACAGACAAAAGCCATAAGACCTCCGGCGAGTTTAAGAAAATGCTAGTGACCATAAAAAGACTTATTTACTGCTGTAAAAAGGCGTACTATTTATACAAGAGAAAATTGTTTGTTTACTGAAGATATATAGATATATAGATATATCTATATATCTCACAGATTTTAAAATAAAAAGACTGTTTAGATGTCAGGGTATTTATTTATTTTTATTTTTTTATCTGCTGGCACTGATTACGAATGACAAAACTACTATAAGTGTTTTGCGTTATTATCTTTAAGTAGTTGTACACAGGAGCTGCCATGTAACAAAACAGTTTATGAATCCAATTCATCTTGATTAATGTCACCTTTTTCAGTATTTCACCCATCCTATCCACTCTTCTTAATTGTGTAGGATACACATTGCATTCTTGATTGCACTATCCACGCTTCTCCTCCTATAGTCTACCCTTTTCTCCTTGATCCAACCCCACCCCTTGCTAGTAGCTGTTTCTTGGTGTTTTACTTAGCTGAACTTTGCCTTTACCTTTCTAAGGAATTACACTATTTGAGTTCTCCCTTGAATCTACTGCATTTCAGTTAGTACTTTTGTATATATACCTGCATGCTACTCAATTTATTTACTTATAAAGTTATAAACTAAATCTAGCTTCCTTATATCAGGGAAAACATAGATCCTTTGTCTCTCTGGGCCTGACCTACATCACTTAATAGAATTTTTTCCAGGTCTTTCCATTTCTTTACAAATGGTACAATTAATTTGGGGTGTGTGTGTGTGTGTGTGTGTGTGTGGCACTGGGGCTTGAACTCAGGACCTAGACACTGTCCTCCAGCTTTTTATTTTGCTTAAGGATAGTACTCTATCACTTGAGCTATGCCTCCACTTCTGTTGTTTTGATGGTTATTTGGGAATAAGAGTCTCATGGATTTTCCTGCAGTCTGGCTTTGAACCACAATCCTCAAATCTCAACCTCTGAGATGATCGGAATGAGACGGTGGTGTCTGGCTTATTAATCTTTTTATATGTTGAATGTCTACATGAAATGATTATTGTATGAGAAAGTGCACTTTGCTAGTCATCTTGCACATACTAAATTATATATGTTTAACACTGTATCTATTACATCATGTTCAGCTAAAGTTTAGACACACAGTTGTACACATTTCTAAGTCACACATATCCAAGGGTGTTAAATATACTTGAATCACCTAAAGTAATAGTTGTTTACTTAACCAGAGCTAGAAAGTGGTCACTTAAAAGAGGTTAATATAAACAGATGTTCAAATGAACTCTCACTCAGTTGCCTACATTGCCAAAAGCCTGATAAAATTATCACACATAAGCAATTCTTTGGATAAAACATGAAATCTTTGTTATGAAATCATTTTCAGCAAATGTTGCTAAGAAAAGATTCACATTTTAAAGAAAGCCTGTTGCTTTAGATGTGGAGAATTAGCCTCTATTTTTATATCAGTAACTCAGGCAGAAATCACACAGATGGGATAGGGAAGACATCACACATAGACAGAGAACAGCGGAAAAGGAATGCATCAGTCAGTTACCCACAAGTCCTGTTGGCCTATGTTTTGGGGGAGGAAAAATATAGCACATAGAGTCTGCAGGATATTATGGCTGCTGAAAAATCAACAATATTGCCTAGTTATAAGAGACCAGATGAGGCCACATCTGTCAGCAGTCAGCCTTCCTCATTCCTATTTAAAGTTTTTTTTCTTTGCCAGGCACTGGCTGCTCAAGCCTATAAGCATAGCTACTCAGGAGGCTGAGATTTGAGGATTGCAGTTGAAGCCAGAATGGGCAGGTCAGATAACCACCAGAAAACCAGAAGTAGTGCTGTGGTTCAAAGTAGTAGAGCAGTAGCCTTGAGTGAAAAAGTTCAGGGATAGCACTTAGGCCCTGAGTTCAAGCCTCATGATTGCCCAAAAAATAAATAAATATTTATATTTAATTATCTTTAAATAGTCGTACAAAGTAGTTGTCATTTAACAAAGCAGTTTATGGATACAATGCATCTTGATCAGTGTCATCCCTTTCCACATTCTCACCCTCTGCCTCTTTTACTGTTCTTTTTTTCTTTTGCCAGCCCTGGGGCTTGAAGTCAGGGCCTTTGAGCCACAATTCCACTTCTGTTCTGGCTTTTTTTTTTTTTTTTTTTTTTTTTTTTGCCAGTCCTGGGAACTGAACTCAGGGCCTGAGCACTGTCCTAGGGCTTTCCTCAAGATTAGTGCTCTACCACTTGAGCCACAGCACCACTCCCAGCTTTTCTATTTATGTGGTACCAAGGAATCAAACCCAGGGTTTTGTGCATGCTAGACAAGCACTGTACCAATAGGCCATGCTCCCTGCCCCCTTCCTTTACTATTCTTAATTTTGTGGTATATACAATGAATTCTTATCTGTTTTCTCCCTCCTTTCTCTTCTTCTCTTATGCTTGTGCATTATTAGCTGTGTGCTCTCTGTTTGCTACCTAGACAATGGAAGTGTTGAATTGTAAGCCTGATCTTGTCTGTAGAGATTAAGGCCTGTTGGATCCCGGACTAACATGCTGAAGACAATAGACATTCTATTAAGAAGCTGGTAAAGGAGCTGGGTGAGGGAGCCACCGCTCCACCAAGGTAGGGAATCCCAGAGCTTCCTGCCATGAGTGCCTACCTCCCTTTGCTGGATGCTGTCCCCCCCTCCCCCAGTCAAACACCCATCATTTGCTGTTGTATGCAGGGCGGTCTGCCCCTCTCTGAGGCAGATCTCTTGTGGTGTTGGGATTCACAGGGCTTGGCAGGGAGGAGAAGAGGCTAGCGGTGTGATCACAAATGGCACAGGAATAAGGAGCCCCAAATAGGCCACAGGCCCTGAACAATGATTGCTCTGTGCGAGGGCTTACTTCCCATCAAAACATTGCTTCACTCGGTGCTTCATTAGGGATTTCTCACATTCCTGTGCTTTTGTGTCTACTAAATGAGACTCAGAGAGCAGAAAGACGAACGCAAATACCAACTGCTTTGCTGACACAACAGATAACAGTTCAAGTGCTTCAAGCTCTAATCACGGTCTTGTACAGGCTTTTCAACAACACAAGGATTCTAATTTAGCCATGATTGCCAATTTCAAGTCAATGGCTGGTGAATAGGAGATGGTGGCGGACCCCTAACCTACTCTTCTCCAATGGACTTTTCTCAAGTCTTTCTGTTTTCTTCGTTCCAAATAGGAGATTTGATGTATGGGATATTTTTCTTAACAAAAGAACAAACACAGAGGAGGGGGAGTTTATGAGCAAGTGCTCACTGTCGTATCACATCTGTCCTGTTCTGTTACAATATTCATCTCATTTAACCTCTTTTGAGAAGAGGCTGATGATGTTTCTCTAACAGGGTTTTCCCATTAAAACAAGGAGCACTAGTCAAGATCTAAGTCTCAAGAACACACACACATTCTACAGCCAGGGGCACTTTTAGGAGACTCCCAAATGCAGGTGGTTCCAGCTAGTCCCATCTCCTGCAACCCTTCTCCAGGGAAAAGAGAGGGGAGAGGAGGTAAGGGCTTTCCCTGTAAGGGAACTGACTTCCCTTCATCCATTTGATAAGGAGGGTTCTGTAAAGTTGAAAGAATGAGCAAGCCTACGACCAGACAGGTGACCAAGAGGACAGTGTTCCAGTCATGAACAGTGATAGTTGAGGAGAATAGAATGCACACACAGGGACTGCTGGAGGCGGGCTGTAGAGTAACAAAGGGCCAGTACCCTTATATCTGGTGCAAGGTTGTGATTGGCTGGTTTGGTAGTACTTTAAGCCCCAGAGGGTATTGGGAAAGACTGCCTGGATTGTTGATACACAGGTTATCTGGTGAGCTGGGTGTGGTGGCTCACACCTGTGGTGGCTACTCAAGAGGCTGAGATCTGAGGATCTCGGATTCAAAGCCAGACTAGGCACTCAAGTCCATGAGATTCTTATCTCCAATTAACCACCAGAAAACCAG
>NC_143511.1:31242907-31290407 GCF_031878675.1 Megascapheus bottae | reverse complement strand
GGATACTGTTTCTGATCTTCTATGCTCAAGGGTAGTGCTTTACCATTTGAAACATAGCTCTACTTCTGGCTTTTTGGTGATTAATTGGGGATAAGAATTTCAAAGCCTTTCCTACCTGGGCTGACTTTGAAACATCATCCTCTGATCTTAGCCCCTCTGAGTAGCTAGGACCTCAGGCATGAGCCACTGGCACCCTGCTTTAGAAGTGTATTTTTAATTCAATCTCTCTTGATAGGCTGTTTTCATGTTGTACCTTGGTGCTAAGAAGCCTGAGGCTTCTAGAGAATGAAGAAGTGGCTTGGTATTCCTAGAGCTGGTTAGGATTCTCTTTATAATATATTGTGAAGAAAAGCTCAGATGCAGTCCCTCTATTTTGTTGCTTTATTTGTTATCCCCATTTTTCTTCCCACTCTCCGTAACTCATTAAGTGACTCCATACAGTTATCGATAAGCAAGCAAGTAAGAAGGAAAAACTCTTCCTTAAAATAGAAAGCTGAATGGGTACCAAGACATGTGAAAGGGTATCAATGTATGTGAATTAATGCACCTTCTATCTGGCAAATATCATGTAACCCTTTTACTAATTACAATAAAAAAAATAAAAATAAAAATAAAACAGAAAGCTGACTAATACAAGCAAGAGGAATGGTGGAGTTAGGAAATTACCATAGGGTGAAGATTCAAGCAGAAGTCATTTCTAGATACTGTAGCTTGTGGGCTGATAAGAAAAGGGTGGTTCCAGAGAATCTTCTGGGAAATCCCAATCAATTATGCAGGAGGAAATGTTGATTTTGCAGGGGTGAAGCCTGGCAGTCTCCAGGACTGCATGGTGATGTCATTCATCACCACAGCATGGTTCATACAGCACGGTTCCCCGTTAAGTTCTGTCGTGGCCTGGATCTGTCATGCAATGTCAACTTGCCTTGGACTCTCTAAAACAGTCAAAGATATGAGACGTGGAGGGAAGGTCAAGAGAATGAAGGTGACTGGAAAGACATGGCAACTGAACATAACATATAATCATGGAGGGGTCTGTGGGTCATGAAGAAATAGGTACAGTGGAGGAAAGTTGGAAAATTATGAGTGGTATCTGTGGGTTGGATATAATATTTCATCCATGTTGATTTCTCCATCAGGGGAATTGTATAGCATTTGTGTATCTTTCTAAGGGAAATACATTGTAAATATGGGGCTCTGCAGCTTGTTCACAAACCCGAAAAGACTAGTGACTTATGACTATAGCTGGAAAGAGAGATATGGTAGAGAGAGTAGTGTAAAAATGTAACTCTCGGCCGGGAGTTTGGCCTTGTGGTAGAGTGCTTGCATGAAGACCCGGATTTGATTCCTCTGTACCACATACATAGAAAAAAAGCCAGAAGTGGTGCTGTGGCTCAAGTGGTAGAGTCGTAGCCTTGAGAAAGCCCAAGGGCAGTGCTCAGGTCCTGAGCTCAAGGCCCGGGACTGGCAAAAAGAAAAACATAACTCACTTGGGAGGCATGAGAATTTTTTATGCTGTCCTGGTGAATTCTGTGTATTTTTCCTTTCAAAATATATCATTAAAAAGGAGGAGAAATTGTAGGATAAATAGTATCTTGATAGAATGAGTTAATGAGTTTTCTACTAGCTGTTGGTAAAAATTTTAATTAGCCATTAGCATAATCTGTTCTCTTGGGTGAGTTATAATGGAAATATTCAACAAATGGGAATGAGAGGCATTCTGTTTTAAATTGGGGTCACAATGATAAAGCACTCTATTATAGTAAAACAGTCCCTACTCTCCAAAAGTTTTCCTAGAGAGAGAAAACTGAAGACCCCAATTGTTTTTCACTTCTTTCAAAAATTTAAAATAAGGTTCTTTCACTTTGAAGATCCTTATAGAAAATTTCAGTTATTGAAAAGTGAGAGGTAAAGCACAAAGCAAATCATGGCTATAGTTAACACATTTGTTCTTGTCCTTGAGCCCTTTGTGAAAGCAAGTGGTTTTTTTTTTTTTATTGTTTTGTTTACTATAAATCCAATGGTGTTCAGATGTACTTTCATTTGTCTGGATCTTTATCAATGACAATTTCCCAAGTGCAAACTATGGGTTAGTTCTGCTCTGTGGATGGCAAGAAAGGAAGCGGACAGGACCTTATAACAGATGGACTTGCATGTCGTGGCAAACAATTGGTAAAACCATTGCTTGTGACAACTGGAGACATATCGTGTACCTAATGGAGAACAGTTCAAGTGGTAGGCCAACCAACAAGCACAAAGCCCTAAGTTCAAACTGCAGTAATGCTAACTAACTAACTAAACAAATAAATAACAGAACTGGCAGCTCAAGGAGGAGGGGTGAGTTAGAGACAAAGTGTGTATAGCTACATTTGGAAAGGTATTCTAAGAATAAGAAAACAGCCATTTATAAGGAGAAATGAAAGGCAAATAGGGAAGTCTAAAAATTGTCACTGCAGTGTTATAAAAATCAGCTGTTTCTAGGTCACAAGTAAGAAGAGATGGGATCTGAAAAGAATCTGTCCACAAAGTCCCACACAAATTCTCCAGTGAATGAAGAGAATAATCACACTGTAGTATACCTTTCCTGCTGCACATCCTTCCCTCGGGACCCTCCAGGAGCTGGGAAAGGGACCACACACACACACACACACACACACACACACACACACACACTAGGTATATTACTACAAGTCAGACTTAAATGAAGGACATAGATTGGAAGCCTATTAGGTTTGTGATCGTGTTCCAGAGATACTATTAACAGAGAAATCCACACTAACAAAAACAGTAGCTATCTGAGCTCCTGAGACAGCATGAGGGCCCTGTGGAAGATGCGATTTTTCTAAGGTGCCCACCACCATCTCATATTCCATGTGCTAGTTTCCAATGTGACCAGCTTACTTCCCATTGAGGGATTGTGTACAGGTTTTGTTTTGTTTTGTTTTCCCTCCTTGACTCTGGGCATACTTGTGACTTTGGTTCAGTATGTTGCTTCCGTAATTCATTCACAAAATGTGATTTTCATGGTTCCCTCACAAAGAGCCATAGCTCTTCTACTTAGTTCTTATTGAAACCAAGCTGCCATGCTATGAGGAAGCCCAATAACCTTCCAAAGGATCAAATAGCTCTTGGGTCTGGATGAACGTCTATGTATAATGACCATCAACCTACTAGCACTACAAGTGAATTCTTTCGGAGGTAAACCCTCTGTGTCTAGGAGAAACTCTCTAGCCTTGACCAAAATGAAGATTTGTGAAGTATAGAAAGGACTTGTAAGCTACATGTACCTTTCCAGTGTCAGACTCTTCAAGTTGAATTGGTTGTTTATTAAGTTACTGGCACATGGAATGTGGACAGCCTCTTTCCTGTCCAGTTCTGGTTCCTGAAATGCTTCACACCATTTCCATGATTTATATTCCTCTTCTGTTTGCTTATAAAAGGCAAACCCCAAAGATAGCTGAGACACTCTGAGCCCAGCTCAGAGGGCGCAAACCCCTCCCCCCCAGTTCCTCCCAACTCCCCACCCACAAGTAGCTGATTGTCATCAAGTATGCAATTAGCAAAAATTAACCTGTTTGCTGTTAAGCTATTAAGACTTGGGGTTATATGTTGTATTGTATATGGCTAGTTGGTGTGTTATATATACCAAGCAAGGTATATGGATATAATAAAAAGGAAAACCGGAATGGTTTATAAAAATGACAAGATGCTCAGAATGGAGTGAAATTCTCATTCTACTTTCTCACTTTTCAAATTGTTATCAGCTAGTCTACTGATCCTAAGAAAACTGAAAATCTTTGTTACTGCTGGTAGTGACTTAAGAGCCACCTGGTCCTTTCCCGGGCTGTTGAGCTTCTTCACAGTACGTGGAGGTCAGAATTTCAGTTAGAATTCAGAAATAAATCCAACTATTTGAAGTAGAGTGATTTCTTCCAGGTAATGGTAGACTGGTAGGAGCAGAGAGAGGACTGTGACTCTCTAGAGTGTCCTCAGGACATACAGAGCTCTCACTGAAGAGCTACCATCTCAGCCATGCCTGGTGGCTCCTGTCTGAAAAATGCCCTAGTGGTATGTGAGCTAGAGTGAGTGGCTATGATTCCATTGAAGATAGAGTCATACGTGTGGGGTGGGGACTTCCAAAAGCAGCAGTGACCTTCAGCCACCTGGAGGAGCAACTGGCCAATAGAATGTATGGCTTCACATATACATTCCTTGTGACAAGACATCCCGCCTCCTGGTGAGTACAGGCCAGTATGGGGGAAAGAATGGCTCCATGTCATTGGAATAATGCAACGTTTACAGCAAATCATTTCAGCACAGGAATGGGAAATACAATCATGTGTTGCTTAATGATGGGAATGTAGTCTGATAAATCTCTCATTAAGTGATTTCATCATTGTGTGAGCATTGGAGATGGTTCTTGCACAGACTAAAAGCTAAGGCATCATAGAAACTTTTGGTACTACCATCCTACATATGACCTACTGTTGATGGAGAAATTTAAATGGTTAATTGAAACAATGGAATTTATGAATAGCTTATTCAATTGACAGAATTTACAAAGCAGTCAAGATAGATCTGTATGAGCTAGCTAAGACCAATAGCAAAAATTTAATTGAAGGAAAAGACATACTATAAAATGATTTATGAGGCAGGCCCGTAATCCTAGCTACTCAGGAGGCTGAAGTCTGAGAATCACAGTTCAAAGCCAGCCCGGGAAGATAAATCTGAGGGACTCATCTTCAATTAACCAGCAAAAAGCTGGAAGTGGAGTACGGCTCAAGTGCCAGAGGGTCAGCCTTGAGTAAAAAGCTTTGGGAGAATATGAGGCCCTGAGTTCAAGTACTGACACAATGAAAACAAGATAAAGCATTATGCATGAAGTAGAATGGCTCTGAGGAATAATTTTAGAAATCTAAAGTAATCACCTTGTCTACTTTAGATATGGCACTGTTCCTAATTGCAGAAGAATACAATTCACCCCGTAGGTTACCTCTGTAGTGAGGAGGGCAGCAAAAGATGAAGGAATTTAACCTTTAATCTCTACTATATTATTTCTTGTTGGTTTTTATTCCTAGGGTCTGGGGCAAGGAAGACAAAATGTTCCCATGTGTTGAATCTTGGCAGTAGATGTGCAAATGTCTCATGTATCAGTCTCTGTTTTGGTTGTGTTTGACATGTTTCCTAATTAGAAAGAAAATCAGAAAGGATATTAAGTAGAATCTCATAAATATCAAACTAAGATTACTTGTGACATATAATTATCATGTTATTTCCATTAGATTTTATATTTTCCATGTACTCATGTATGACATTTAGAATTGACATCAATCCCTCCCTGCAAGAACACAGCTGAATGTGACATTGTTAGATTTCTTACTTGCAGGACAAGGGTAAGTGAGAACCAGAGTCTGGGAACTAAGCTATAGAAAGCCAGGCACTGTGTCCAGCAAACAGGGAAAGAGGATCGATAGACAGAGTTAACTAGAGATTAGCAACCTGTGGACAGCCTAAGGTCCGGATGAGGTCTCATCCTCATCATCTGTTCACTCCTAGGGCCAAAGAAAGGCCAGGAGAGTTTGTGGAATGCATTTGATATCATTATTCCAAGTTCACGGAGGACACAAGTGGCCTGAAAAGCTATGCACAATATTCAAGGATGTGACCCCAATAGGAGGCCATTGGAGGGTGAGTTCTTCTACAATTTCTTACTTTGAGAAAGTCTCTCAAAGGCCTATTCATCATTCATGTAGTAACTCTAGGAAGTAAATTGTCTCCTATTTGAAATGGGACTTGAAAGAATAAGCAGTAGGTGACAAATAGATCACTAAGGGGAAACACAGGCTCTTTTCCCTCTGAGGCTAGGTATACTGCTTGATGCTGAAACTATCTGCCACTACCTGGGGAACTCCTAGACCGGGGACTGTGGAATGGAGAAGTTAACCTACAGAAGAAACAACTGGGCATTAATCCCTTAGCCAGGCCTGCAGGTACCATGCAGCCCTTCAGGTCTGCTCCAATAAACAGCCTCCAGGGCCATTTCCATCTTCCTAGCCAGGATTTTGTTGTATCAGCTATGTCCTTTCTCATCTGAGTTCTGATGCTTCGATACCTGGATTTACTGACCTTGGACAGATAGCCTGAAGACAGTAAGTAAGCAAGAACATATACTTTCAACCAATCCAGTGCCCACGGCCTCTACTTCCTTATTTGACTGTCACTGCCCTTCCACCACCCTTTTTCTTCCCCCATTCCCAGCCACTATCCACCTAGTCTCAACATTTCTGCACTGGGCAGCAGAAAATGAGAGAGCCTTGGCAACCCAGAGCCAGCTAAAGTTAGACTGCTGTTAGTCAATGCTGAGCCTGCCTGTCCCAGTTGCCTGTCTCAGTTGCCTGTCCTTTCCTGCAAAACCTCCACAGATGCTTTAGCCTCTGTTTTCCTTCAGCTTTCTGTCTTGATCTTCTCTCTGCAGGCTGAGGCCTGATGCTTCTTAGAATCTGTAACAGAAATATTTTTCCATGGAATAGCCTATGGATCTGCCAGCCATAGGACACCTCCAAGTTTCTGTTAACACAATATGCTTATTTACTTACTTACTTACTTATTTTTACTAGGCCTTGAACTCAAAGCCTGGACACTGACCTTTAGTTTTTTCTCTCAAGGCTGATACTGTACCATTTGAGCCATAGCTCCATTTCTGGCTTTTTGCTGGTTTAGTGAAAATAAGAGTCTCTTGGATTTTTCTGCCTGGGCTGGCTTTGAACCAGCATCCTCAGATCTCAGTATCTTGAGTAGCTCGAGCCCCTTGTGCCTGATTGTAATTGATTTTTGAGTCAGGTTGGGTGTGATGAGCCACATTTCACATTTCATATTTCACATATTTCACATTTTAGCCATATGTCCCAGGAGCAGCTAATGTTATGAACTTTGCATTTCACAATGTCCACTTGGTTGTTTTAGGCTTCAAATTTCTCAGCAGAGTGGGGAGCTGTTGTTGTTTTTGTTGTTCTGTCCGGATGTCCACAGCCCAAGAGATAAACATCAGCATAGGGGTTGGATAAGAAGTTATTTATTATTTTTGGAAAAACAGGGAAAAGGGAGAGGGCATTCTTGCATCAGTGTTCCTGCCCTGGAGAAGTCATTAGTGTGAAGTCAGGCTCTTGATGGGGTCTTCTGACTGACAACATCTCCATTGCTCCATCTTGGACAGACCACTTCAGGAATGGAAGCAAGACAGGTGGCTGGACTGAGATTTTTGTGACACTCATCAGCTTGGAAACTCCAGCCTTCAGAGGCACAATCTTCCATATCTAAAAGGCTCAAAACCATCTGTTCACAACTCACAACTCACTTGAGTTGCTCCAGTTTAAAAAGATAAGAATTAACTAGGTCCTGTGTCTCTTGCCTGTAAATCCTAGCTAGCTATTCAGCAGGTTGAGGTCTCAGGATCATGGGCTGAAGGCAGTCCAGGCAGGAAAGTCTATGAGATTTATTATCTCCAATTAACCACCATAAAGTTATGAAGTTATGTGGTTCAAGTGGTAGAGCACCAGCCTTTAGTAATAAAGCTAAAGGACAGTGTCCAGGCCATGAGTGCAAGCACCCATACAGGCACAAAATAAACAATCAAATAAAGAAATAAATAAAACTTAAAGGGATAAAATTAAAATATAAGCCAGCTAAGGCTGTCATCTTCATCACTGTACATCATTACAGTCAGTATGTAAAGTCAGTAACAGTCATAAACTGGTTATAAACTGCCAGGAAGGGACTACAACTGGCGTTTCCTCTCATTTATCATTTATTTTCCTTTGTTAATATAGCCAGCACATGTTTTTACTGTCCAGTCTCCAAATGACTCCAAAGTTTGAGCCCAGCAAACTTTTATAATGCTGTAGAGGCACTGATGACTTAAGAGTCACATCAAAATGCAGTGAATCAAATGAAGCTAAATTGCTCTAATTTCTTTGCGTGCTTCTAAGCAAAGGATGGAGAGATGCAGGATGGATTTTATGAGCCCTTGGAAAATAATTGTGTGTCACTTTAATTAGCTCGAGCACATTGGTGAAGAGACAGACATGAAATGGGGCTTTTCCATTCCTGGCTTCCCTGGAAGCTGTGGTAAAGGTAGCCATGAGCCAGTTTCGTGGGGACAGTGGCTTTAGCAACCTCTACACAAATCTTCTGAAAAAAAAATTCAAAGCAGGAAGGCTAAAAGACACCACTGGGAATCCCTTTCCCACCCTCCCTGAAAAGGAATCTCCCTTTAGAGGTGTCTGGAGGCCTCTTGCAAGTTTGTAGGTAACATCTCTGTGAAGACAGGCTATGTGCACAGCCTCTCCCACTATGGTTCTCTCAGCTGAGACAAGGAAAGGAAATTTGCTCTCCTGCAAAGGAAAGTTCTCCTGCAGTCTTTCCTGGCCTCACTTTCCTTGGTCTCCCTCCCACAATTCCTGGTAGCTTTCTGTGAAGCAATGGCTGGTGATACAGCAGACTTTCTGCCTTCCTCCTTAACAGATGACTCAGTTCTAGTCAATGAGATGCATATGGACACCAGTGGAAAGGCTTCCAGAAAGGGTTGAAGAGAATTATAGTTTTTAATGTGTCGTCCTTTCCCATTTTTCCAACCTTTGTTCTTTTTTGCTTTTAGGTTTTGAAATATAGATATAACGGTTGGAGATATAACAGCCATTTAAGACAAAGAGGCCTAGTGGTAGAGTGCTTGCCTAGCATGCATGAAGCCCTGGGTTCGATTCCTCTGTACTATGTACACAGAAAAGGCTGGAAGTGGTGCTATGACTCAAGTGGTAGATCACTAGCCTTGAGATAGCTCAAGGACTGTGCCAGGGCCCTATGTTTAAGTTCCAAGACTGGCAAAAAATTTTTTTAAAAAAAAGATAAAGAGGAAATCTTGAAGGGGAAGGCCGTACCTATTAGACTCGACAAAGCTGAAAAGTAGAGGCAGGGTCTAAGAAGAGTGGCCTTGAGGGTGGAGAGCAAGCATATGTAAGGGTGAAGGACCATAAGCAGGAGGGTTGTATCTCAGAATGGCAAGATAGACAATAATAGACTGAGACATTCCATCCTAGATAGTTTATATTATGTAGGTTAAAAACATACATGCTGGCTAGGTGCCAGAAGCTCAGATTTATGATCCTAGCTACTTAGAAAGCTGAGTTCAAAGTGAGCCCAGGCAGACAAGTATGAGGGACTCATATTTCCAATTAACCATCAAATGACAAAAGTGGAGCTGTGGCTCAAGTGGTAGATTGCTAGTCTGGAGTGAGAAACCCAAGTAAAAGTGTGAGGTCCTGAGTTCAAGTTCTAGTCCCAGACCTGGGTGCTGTCCCTAATCTTTATTTTTTTTCCTCAAGGCTATTACTTTAACACTTAAAGTTTGGCCCCACTTCTGGCTTTTTAGTGGTTAGTTGGAGATACGAATCTCAGGAATTTTCCTGCCTGTAATCCTCAGGTCTCAGCCACTAGCACTGGGCTTATTTATTTTTAACTAAAAATAGTTTTATGTGTACAAGATATCTTGATCAGGGTCATACCTTCCACTATTCTCTCCCCCCCCACCAATCTACCCCAACTCTTCTATTTTAAAAGTTTCTCTCTCTCTCTCTCTCTCTCTCTCTCTCTCTCTCTCTCTCTCTCTCTCTCTCTCTCTCTCTCTCTCTCTTTCTCTCTCTGTGTTCATACCAGTCTTAAGGCTTGAACTCAGGACCAGCTTTTTTGCTCAAGGCTGGCATTCTACCACTTGAGCCATAACTTCATTTCTGGTGTTTTAATGGTTAATTGGAGATAAGAGTCTCATGGTCTGTCCTGCCTGGGCTGGCTTCAGCTGTGATCCTCAGGTCTCAGCTTCCTGAATTGCTAGGATTACAGGCATGAACCGCGGGTGTCAGTTGGTTGCTTGTGCTTAAATGAGTGTGAAATGTCAGTGGAGAACCAGTGACGGCTGGATAGCTCTTGAAGAAGACAAGCTTTGACCTTATCTATTGCCTTCTCCCACCATCTACTGGTCTTTCAGGTTTTATGACCCCCCCACTCCCCATACCTCTAACAACCTATTGCACATTTTTCAAGACTCAATACAGATGTATTCTGTCCTGCAATGCCTCCCTGACTTTCTAAGACAAGACCAGGGTCCTTTTCTGTGTTTATCCCTAAGCAAGCCCCTGGAGCTGCAAGTTGGTTTGCCTTTCCTGTGGTCTTGGAAAGGCCAATGATGCCACTGATCCAGTCACCTTCTGCCCAGCTCTTTGCAATCCAACTGATGGGTATTAAATGAGTGGTAGGAAAAGTATTTCACATTTACCTGGAAGGCACCTCAACACTGTGGGGTGTTTGCTTAGATAGTCTAAGAATGCCCAAATCCTGTTCTAGCCTGATGACTCCTCTCCTCTTCCATGTAGGGACAGTAAATTGTGAAGAACATCTCCCAGTGAATGCATGCATGACCTCAAGCTACACCAGCAGGGAACTGACCCCATCACCAGTCCATGGGGCACAACTCACATTGTTTTAGTCTCTAAACTTTGCAATGATTTGTTAGGCAGGAAGAGATCATTGATGTCTAACCCTTTCTCCCTAATTCTTTCTTCTGGATCCTGAACATGTTTTGCTGTATTCTACAGGAGTTAATGGGAACGCTTGCCCTCAGCAGAACCCATATTAAAATGGAAAGGGGACAGAAAAGTTTAGCATGGCTTCTGAGCAAGGAAGACACACAAATTCACGAAACATTCCATATTTTCACAGAAGACTGAAACTAGATCCTTATCTTTCACTCTATAATATCAACTCAGAGAGGGTCAAAGACTAAACTTTGAAAGAACTGGAAAAACACTAGAACTTACTGGTATATGCAGAATGTCTTGAATGGAACATTAATAACTTAGACAAAAAATAGGAACAACAGTTGACAAATGGTAGATTAAAAAAATACTTCTGTACAGCAAAGGAAATTGTCACTAGGCTTAAAAGACAGCCTATAGAATGGGAGGTGATTTGCAGCCATCAGTCTAACAGGGGATGAATAATTCAAATTTATACAGAACTCCAAAAACCAAAGTACAAAGAATCAGCAACCCAACAAAGAAATGGACAAATGAACTGGACACATCATAGTAGAAGAAGTACAAATGGCCAATAAATATATGCAGAAATGCTAGATATCCCTGATTATAAAGAAAATACAAATAAAATGTACACTGAGAATTTATCTCACTCTAATCTGAATGGCCATCAATATCAACACAAACAACACATGCCGGGGAAATCCTCAGGCACTGTTGGTGGAAATGTAGTGAACTACATGGAAATAAGTATGGAAGTTCCTCACCAAACAAAGAGTAGAACTACCATATGATCTAGTGATATATCACTATTGGGCATCTATCTGAAGGAATGGAAATCAGGATATAAAAGAGGAATTTGTACTTCTACAGTTATTGTAGCAATAGTCACAAAATAGTCAAGCTATGAAAATCGTCTAGATTTATTACAGTTAATGAATGGATCAAGAAAACATGTATATGCACAATGGAATACATACAATGTATACACACAATGAAATATATACAATGTATACACGTCATGGAATGCACACAATGTATACACACAATGGAATATTGTCCAGCCAGAAAGAAAGACGGATGACATTGTCATTTGCAGAAAAACGGATGGATCTGGAGAACATCATATTAGTTGAAATAAACCAGGTTCAGAAGGACAAAGGACAAATGTTTTCTCTCATATGTAGATGCTAGACTTAGAAGATAAATATACGTAAACATAAAATGGAGCAGTGGCTTAAAGTGGTAGGAAACTAGCCTTGAGTAAAAGAATTCAGGGATAGTGCCCAGTCCCTGAGTTCAAGCCCCATGACTGATAAAACAAAAAACAAACAACCAAAACCCCCTCATAAGTGTATATAAGGTCATTTGTCTGTCTCTCTCAATATATATACATACATACAAATATTAATTTTATTAAATATGGGCTATGCATGTCTGCAATACCATAGCAATACCATAGGAAAGTCCCTTTGAACAATTAGAAAGGTGAAACCTATCATGTGTGGGGTGTGGATACTACTGGGAAGGAAGAAGGTAAATGGAGAAGATAAACAAGGATAACCAGGTCTGCAAAATGGAGCTCTGAGGCTTGCTGGGATTGAGGGGAGAAAAATGTAGAGAGCTTAAAGACTTGAACAAGATCTACTCATGCCTTCTCGTGATACCTGTAGCCATGATTTCAGAGCAAGAATCACTCCCTTTGGAGACTCATGGAGTGTCAGGGGAGATGGTAGCACTGTCTCTGGGCCTCAGAGTCCCCCGTCACACAAGCAGCTTCAAAGCACAGTGAATGCACGCTTTGGGCAGCAGTAAGGCTTATGATAAGGCGTGGGGGGCCAACACCAATAGTATTGCTTACCTGGGGTGTGTGGCCATCCCCTTCTATGGGAGAGGGCTTTCCTGTTCTTGTGCAATTGTAAGCTACTTTCTGTTGACGGAACTGCGTATCGCAGACTCATACTTTATAAGGAATTGAGATTTTTTTATGTAGTTCAAAGTTCTGGAAGTCAAGAAACTGTGGGCCAGCATCTGATAAGGACAATCTTCCTGTATAATAACATGGAGGAGGTTATCAGATGGCGAGGCAGAACAAGTATGCCAGCCCACAGCTCTTCCAATTCTTAGAAAGCCATTTACACCCCCATGGGATCTCGCCCCCTCACTGAATTCTTAAAACACTACCAAGGCTTTGCCAGCAAATGCTATCAAAATATTTGTGGGTTAAGTTGCCAAATGCATGAACTTTGGGGAACAGGGAGCTTATGTCTGTAATCCTAGCTCCTCGTTGTGAGGTCCACCCAGGAAAAATGGACCCTTCCCTTGTTCTTCCTCCATGCATGGATGACTCCTTCCCTGCAAGTCCTTCCCTGTAAAAATAAGAGTCACAGACTTTCCTGTGGGGCTGGCTTTGAACCACGCCCCTCAGATCTCAGCCTTCTGAGTAGATAGGATTACAGGTGTGAGCCACCAGCACCCAGCTTCTCCCTAGAGCAGTGACCATTGGCCACCCATGGCAGCTTTCCCTTGTTAGAAGCTGCCTTACAGCATATCCATGCCAAGCCCACATCCATCCAGGGACCACAGCATCCTGAGCTGCAATAGAAACTAGGGTCATCTTGTTTAGAACAGTGCATCTCTGATTCTCTGTCTACTTTCTTGGCCAGCTTCCTGATTCGAGCTCTTTTCTTTTCTCCCCTTCCTCTTCTCCCTTCCCTTCCCTTTTGTTTTCTTCATTTGTTTTCTTTCTCTTCTTTTCTTTTCTGTGGCAGTCCTGGGCTTATACCCTGGGTCTGAACCTTTTTGCTCAAGGCCAGTGCTCTGTCACTTTGAATAACAGCTCCATTACTAGCTCTTTGGAAGTGAATTGGAGATGAATCTCATGGACTTTCCTGCTCCAGCTAGATTTCAACATACTGATTAGCTTGGATTATGAGCAGAAGCCACTGGCACCAGGCTGTACTGTGTTCTTTTAAACATGGGTGAACATTTAGGTTTAAAAATGAATACCATAGAACACTTCAATACAACCAGCTTGAAAAGGGGTGACTGAAGTCTCTCTTTTTTATATTGCTTCTTTTCATTCTTTTAAGAAGTTGCACAAAGGGGTTTCAATTCACATGTCAGTTTGTGCCTCTTGATTAATGTCCCCCTCATCTCTCCCAGCCCTTCCAGGTTCCATTTCCACATGTATACAGTGGCGTTAAGACTATTGGCATCCACCCACTCTTCCTGTCTCCATTCCTCTACTACCCTCTCTTGGCCTCATCCAGCCCCTCTCCAACAACATGTTACAGCTTCCTGCTCTTCATTTTGTTAAAGTGTAAGTGACTTGTGACAAAGGATGCATGCATCTCTCATAGGTGAACATTAGATCTACATGATAACTATACATGTAAATATATACAGGGTCGTAGGCATATATGCGCAAATGTACTAACTCCAGTATAGTATTTGCAGGGAAGGATCCCAGTGGTGTAAGTCCTTTGAACAGCTAACTTACAGTGTAATAAATGAAAGCTCTCTTCAACGCTGATATACCTTGCAAGCAGCCAGGAAGTCTCCATGCATGCTCCCCCCCTTTCCCCATAATTCATTCCCTGGAAATGTGGTTTGAATCTAGAGCAATGAATTCTGCAAACTCATGTCTCAGGCCGTCCCTAATAATAGACAGCCTCCCCTCCCCCATGCTGGCAGCAGAGTATAGCAGGTTCTGAGAAAGGCTCCAACATGATGCAATTTGCCTGTCAGGCCTCTGTCCAACGCAGCTGCAACTGATTATGGTTGGGTTATGGGCTGTGTTTTATTTATGACCCATCTACTCCCTCTCAGAATCCATCAGGGCACACTCATGGAAGTAAAATTAGAGGCCCACCAGGGCTTGAGCTTGGGAAATGTATTTTTCTCTCCATCTTCTCAGGACTGTGCTGGCCAGAGAGGCCCACAGAAGGGCCAGGTCTTGGAAGCTCCACTGTGGGTCACCCGTCTTCATAGATTGCTAAGAACACTTTTCTCTTACAGTATAGTGCTTGTTATATACCTCTTCCTTAGAATTCTCCTTCTTCCTCTCCGCTCTTTCTCTCCTGACTGTTCTCTCCATTCTCAGATTTTTGTTGTTGTTGTTGTTAGTTTCTGTTTTGGGATGGCAATTGTCCCATCTTCAAAATCACAACCAAGCTAGGTGCAGTGGCTCACACCTGTGATCCTAGCTACTCAGGAGACCCAGACCTGAGGCTCACAGTTCTAAGCCAGCCCAGGCATGAAAGTTGATGTGACTCTTATATCCAATTAAACAGCAAAAAGCTGGTTAGATCAGTGGCTTAAATGGTAGAGCACTAGCCTTGAACAAAAAAAAAGCTGAGACAGCATCCAGGCTCTGAGTTCAGGACCTATTAGCGACACACACACACACACACACACACACACACACACACACACACGCTCACGCTCACACTCCCACACACAATCTGCCCCCCCCAAACTCACAATCAATTTGCCTTCATAGTTGCTTATATTTGTGATTTTTCTTTTAACTGAGGAGAATCAATCTCAGCCATCACAGCACTGCCTCCTTCTGAGGTCTCTACCAGAGCCTCCTCCTTACCTCTGCCCCCAACCCAGATTCTCTGATTGCCTCTTGCACAAACTATCACGTTGGCTTCCCAACATGACATTTCCATAAGATAAAGCTGCATCCTTTAGTTTTCTCTGGAGATCTATATTTATTTTCAAGAACTTTTGGCTCCCAATTAAAACAAAGAGAGTCATTTGGTCAAGGGCTTTATGGAAGAGTTATTATTAGCTGGAGTGTTCCTCTCTTCCCTGTGGCAACTGAGAATGTGTTTTCTAATTAGGGTCCTCTTCAAACATGAGTGGCTCTCACTCACATTCAAGAAGCATGTGCTGGGTACTCATTACACATTTAGAAGAGAAAGAGCTGGAGAGCAGGGCAGATCCATGATAGCAAATCGGAGAAAGGGAGATGAGAAGTAGAAACCAGAGCATTCCGACCAAAGAATGCTGCAGAGATGCTTTCAGGCTTCATTAGCTATATGCTATATGCTCTAAAGCGTGCAGATGCACAGGGCCACATATCACAAGAGGAAGCAATAATTCCTCAAACACAAACTTTTATGAATGTCAACGAGGTCTTGTTGTTCTAGTAGAACAAGGGGTGGGGATGGGGATTCTGTAGCTGCCTAGTTTTACTAGCCCTGCCTCTTCTGGGTATTCCAAAGGAGGGAAGTTTTCTGATCTGAGTGCTTGAAGTCTAGGACAATCAGGGTTATTGAACTCTCAGATGATGCCCCTGAAAGCTTGACTCACATAAGACCCTTTGGACTGCCCTGGAGACAGATACATCTAGCCAGACAGGTGGTAGGCCAGCCAGACAAGTGGTGGGTCATGTTTGTAATTCTAGCTACCCAAGAGGCTGGGATCTGAAAATGAAGATTTGAAGGTAGCCATGGGTGGGAACATGCTGGAGATTCTTATCACCAATAAACCAGGAAAAAGCCAGAAATGGAGGTATGGCTCAAGAGCCTGCCATGAACAAGAAAGCTAAGAAAAAGAAACAGCATTCAAGCCCCAGGACTACCACAAAATTTTTAAAAAGATAGCTACATCTAAACAGACGCTGTATTTCCCATACCCAATCAACTTGCTATGGTGAGAGAAATGGAGACAGAGGAATCCCTGCCCCCTCCCCCCTGCCTCCTTCCTCATACTAGTTATTCTGATCATGGCCTTCTCCCCACAGGCCATACGCAGGAAAGTAGAGAGAATGAGGTGGGCACCCAGCTGGTCCCCGAGGCTTTTGTGTGGGAGTGGGAGTTACTCAGGTCCTTCCCAGAGACGGATGGAGCACTTGGCAGACCTCCTGTCTGAGCTGGCTTTCCTGTTCCTGCTCGTGATTGAGCTTTGCTCATCATGATGGACCTCCTGGAGAGGTCCCTGGGGTCAGTCTCTGGGCTGGGTTGGGACAGACATGAAAGTCTCCATAGCACTGCAGTCTGGAATTTCCCTCTGGGTAGGTCTCTGATTTGGAAGTGGTCATTGGATAAAGTGATGTAGACATCAACTGAATCTAATAATGGACATATGGATGGATCCAGATTCAGGACCTTCAAATCACGGTCTCCTGGCACTAAGAGGTGGCAATGGTGTCTACATGATTGGAAATGGTGTGGACATGAAGGTCTTATTGTTAAGGTTTGAAAAGCAATGAATGGATTTCATCACTTTTCTTCAGTGTTGACTTCTAAGCCAATGCTGGCTCTGGGCTAAACTTACCTCACTTCAGGAGACAATTCCACAGGACAACTCACTTGTGCCAGGCAAACCAGTTGTGCCAGTAATATGAAGGACACAGTACTCTACATCTGCAGGGGAAATATTCACTCTCCTTTAAAATAAGAATCCTGTTCTTTTCACACTTAAATATTTTATTTTATTTTAGTTGTGCCAATACTGGAGCTTTAACTTAGTGCCTAAGAGCTTTCCCTTAACGTTTTTGCTCAAGGCTGCTATTCTACCACTTGAGCCATAGTTCTATATCTAGCTTTTCCCTAGTTAATTGGAAATAAGAGCCTCATTGACTTTTCTGCCCGAGGTGACTTCAAAGAGGGATCTCCAGATCACAGCCTCCTGTGCTCTGAGACACTGGCATTTGCCCTAAACATATACATACATATGCATATATATACATATATATATTTTTTTTCTGGTCCTGGGGCTTGAACTCTGGTCTGGGCCTGGGTATTGTCCCTGGGATCCTTTTGTTCAAGGTAAACATTTTACTACTTGAGCCACAGTACCACTTTCACTTTTTTCTGTGATTAATTCAAAGTAAGAGTCTCTTAAACTTTCCTGCCTGGGCTAGTATTGAATCACGATCCTTAGATCTCAGCCTCCTGAGTAGCTGGGATTACAGGCATGAGCCTCAAAATATTTCTTAGAGCAAATATAGATAGAAAAAAGAAATGTATAGACTTTAGCATTTTTAAGAAATAATACTTTTCAGCCTGGGGATGGTAGCTCCTTCTATGTAACCTTAGCTATTCTGGAGGCTGAGATCCAAGGATCACAGTCTAAAGCCAGCTCACATAGGAAAGTCTGTGAGACTCTTATCTCCAATTAAACGCCCCAAAAGCCAGAAATGGAACTGTGGCTCCAAGTGGTAAAGAACTAGCCTTGAACACAAAAACTCAGAGACAGTGCCCAGGCCCTGAGGCTAAGCCCCAAGACACACACACACACACACACACACACACACACACACACACACATGCACACATGCACACACGCACACACACAAATGTACACACACGCACGAATACAGAGAAAGATTTTTTTTTTTTTTGCCTTGAATGAAAAAGCTAAGGGACAGCACTCTGGCCCAAAGTTCAAGTTCCAGAACTGGAATGAAAAAAAGAAAAAAGAAAATCTTCACAGTGATACAAAGAGTTTTCTTGTTTGCCAGCAAGATTTCCTCACTATTGACATTTGCATTTGCTTCGAAGCCAGAACATTCACAAGGCCAAATAAGAGGCCAGGGAAATTCCTGAGCACTAAGACCTTTGAATATAAACCCTACTCTTATGTGGAACTGCATTGCTGGTTTGTCAATCACTCGACCTTCATTCCGATATGCATTCCACAACCTGTCTATGGCATGGCATAAAGGCTGCACTTTCTCTGCTCATCATCTACTTACTGGCCCAAGGCCACACAGAAAACAAGGTGCTGTAGGCGGCTAAGCTCCCTTTACTTTTTATAACTGGAAAGGTCAATCAACTTTGAAGGAACAAAATATTTAAGTCAAGTAAAACAGAAGTCCAAAACCCATCTCTGCATGTTGTTGTCCTCTCATTCCTTGCCACCCTTTCAAACCTCAGCTTCATTTCTCATTTCTAACCTCACACTAACACAATGTGACATCTCAGGTCTGGAATTTGGTCTTTCAGAAACTGGTTTTGCTCCAAGTGCTCTGTAGCTCTCCCCCACCCCTCCTCACCCCTCCACTAAGCTGCCAATTTCTGAAAGCTTCTAAAGAGCAAGACACAGTGAGAGGGCAAAGGAGAGAAGGGGGAAGAGATAGGAGCAGGGGCATGGACAAACCTGTTTCAGGCAGGAGAAGAGAAAGCCAGAAATACATACCAGAACTTGGAAAAGTACAGAATTGATTGACACTGGCATATTCAGGGCATTTTTCCTTCCTAATCATTGATCTTAATTCATAGTTTATTTAGACAGACTGTTGACACTCAGCTCCTTGGAATGGTCATTTCCTAGCTTGGTTCCATCCTTCAGAAGCAGCTCTTGGTTCTAGTTTCTGTCCTGTAAAACTACCTGCTGCTGGAGGGGACTGGCTTGCTGCTGCAGACCCAGGGTCAGGCACTGGCTCTGGATAATGCTAGCCTTCATGGAGCTGCTTCTCCTTCTCCTTCCTCTGCCCTAGATGCCAGCACCGTCCTCAGTGGCCAGGGGTCACCACGCTCCAAAGGCTTCTGTGGAGATCACATCCATGAGAGAATCTCTGAGGCTCCTCAAGCTGGGCGCCAGTGACTCACCGCTAGAATTTGAGGTATTCAGGAGGCTGAGATCTGGAGATGACAGTTCACAGCTAATCTGGGCAGAGTTTAGGAGACTCTTATATCCAATTAACCAGCAAAAGGCTGGTAGTGAAGGCATGGTTCAAGTGGTAGAATGCTAGCCCTGAGCTAAAAAGCTAAGGGACAGTGCCCAGGCCTTGAGTTCAAGCCCTAGGATACCCCACCACCTCACATACAGAGGAGCCTTTCAGGGTGGCTACTTCAAAGCTGAAGAGTTCTTGATGTGGTTTTCATTCTTTAACAAACATTCAAACATGGATAAATACAGTTTCCCATGCCATTAATCTGTTGGGAGATTGGAGGCTCTAGGACTTCTGTAAATGATTAAATCCACGGATGTCCTGATACAGAATGGTCAGATTCCTGATGAAGAATGGTGTAGCATTTGAAAATAACCTCTGCACATCTGCCCAGGTAGTTGAAATCACCTAGTGGTCACTTCTGATACCTCAGATATGCAAATGCTATGTCATTTGTTATTTTACTCTAGTGTGTAGGGCATAATGACAAGAAAAAAGTCTATGTATCCTCAGTACAGATGTAAATTTATTTAAGTAGCATTTAAGTGTATGGCTGCTTGTATGGGGACTTGAACTCAGGGCTTCTGATTCTTGTGTGGTTTTCTACTTTCTTGCTCATGGCTAGGCTCTATTACTTAAGCCATACCTCCAGTTCACCATTTTGTTGGTTAATTGGTAGATGGTGTCTTTCAACGTTTCAGCCTAAAGAGGCTTCAAACCATGATCTCTCACGTCGCAGACTCTTATGTAGCTAGAATTATAGGCGTGAGCAGCCACAACAGAGGCAATTTTTAAGACCATTTTTCATCTGTGGTTTATTGAATCTGTGAATATAGAACCCAAAGGTATTAGGAGCTTGCTTGGCTATGCACATGGCTGCTTTTGTGTTAAGGGTGGTGTAGGAATTTCCAAGTTATGCATGTGGAATGCATTCATATTTTATTACTAATTAGACAATAGACATAGGCTTTGAATTAATCTTCGTTGCTTCCAGCATCGACATACAGATAGGGATGGGGCAAATTGGACTATGACTATCTCCTTTCCCAACCCCTGGGCCTTTACTAATCTCTGTTGAGTGAAATACACACCTGGTCCAGTCGTGGGGAAGGCCATGTTTATAGTCGTTTAAGTTCTCACCATATACCTAGTCTCAAGTTGTCGCAAGCAAGAGTGGATTTAAAGTATATGGAAGGATTTCTCCTTTGGGATCCATTCTCTTTCCTGGGCAGGCGAAGCTAGAACTTTGTGTTATGTTGATGAGCTGACATCTTTCTGGATATATGTGAAGCTACCACAACTGGGGATGGGAGGAGTTGTCATGGTAACTGAGAGATATAGCTCTCCAAGGAGTATCTGCTTAGGTGACCAGTTTCCTTGCAGAATATATTTCATGGATGCATTCCCCTTTTCAGGTGAAAAAGAGCTTCACCTATAGTAAAAGTGTTAAAAATAATTTCTGTCAATGGCTGATGTGTATTTATGCCCTTTCATTACCTATGGTAATTTCGCAAAGTGCTTGAAGCTGAGTGACTCAAAGCAAAGGATTTAACCAGCTCACAATTTTTGATGCCCAAGTCCTTGTGAAGATCTCATCTGAGAGGTCTTTACACTCAGTTCATCTTTCCATCCCACTGGAGGCCCAACTTACAAATGGGAGAGATCCATTTCAGGCTATGAAGAGTTTTGAGCAGCCATAGTTTGTGCACCCCTCTTAGCAATGCTTTTCTAGTATTTCTGAAGAAATATTCCTGAGTCCACAAAAGATCTAGATGCCTACCTCAGTGTGTGCACACTGCTAAAGAGCTGTTTCAACCCCTCGGAATATCCAGGATGAAAGGGAGTGTGGGGAGAATGCCTCAGGCAACACCCTGGTCAAGCACATTCCATTCCAAAAGGTCCTGAGAAACAGATCCCTGTCTTTGTTTATCTTCTAGGCACCTCTCAGTGACAGTCTTTGTTTTCTGTAGTCTCAGTTCACACGCATCACTCACACAGCCCTTCAGAGGAAAACTGCCATGTGTGGGCTGTTCTAATGCAGTGCTGGCCCCTGTGCATGAAGACAGAAACACCAACAAATACATAGCACTGAGAGCTAAGGGCATGCATCAAGTGGTAGAATCCCCGCTTATCCATATGAGGCAATAAGCTCAAGCCCCCCAAAAGGTGTTGCATATTCCGTAAAGTGATATACCCTTTCGGTAGGGCCAATGCTGCTGTGAGATCTTGACAAATTAGACTTTGACCTAAGTATGCCCACCTGCAGGTGACTCCAAGTGGCTCCAGACCCCTCGGGGGTGACAGCCCACGGGAGAAAAATGCAGAGATCTTTTCCAAAGCCTCACAAACACCCACTAAAGCACCCAGGGAGCAGGATGAAGAGGGCTTGCGTGGTGCCACTCTGTCTCAGACTTGGTGGCCTTGATGACATTCTCGAGCATTATATGTAATTGATTCAATGCTATACAGGGCTTCCCTGCATAAGTGAATTTTCTGGGAGCAATGTCTATATCATTCATTATTAAGAAAGTCTAAGTTTCTAAAGGCACGTCTCAGGGGTCAGGCATAAAAGCATTTGGGGGAAGCCCTTATCAATCTGGCCTGGCTGTCAGGAACCTTAATCTTAAACAATGTTCTGGATAATCAGATCTAGTCGACAAGCTATAACCTGTCATGCTCTGCATTTGCCGAAAGTCTCTGAGTTTTGCTTGGATAGCCCATAAGATGCTCAAACAGGAGGGAAGATGCAAGATGGCGGACTAGAGATGGGGAAATACCAGGCTCTGTCTGCTCAATCATAAATACGAAGTTCTGTGGGCCAGGAGTTTGGCCTAGTGGTATAGAGTGCTTGCCTAGCAAGCACATTTAATTATATATAATATGTAATATAACATATATTATATAATATTATATAAGATATTTGTTATAAATTATATATTATACAAATATATAATATAATAACATAAATATATAAAATGTATATTTATAATATATATAAGACATCAATTCTCAAATTGATCTATAGAAGCAATGCAATCATAACCAAACTTCTATAAGGTTTTTGTCATCTTAATTCCTAAATTTAAAATTCATACTAAAATGCTAAGTACTTATCCTAGTCAAAACAACTTTTGCTAGGCACAGAGGATCACACCTGTAATTCTAGCTACTCAGGAGGCTAAGGGTGGTGGTTCAAAGCCAGCCAGGGCACTAAAGTTTATGAGATTTTTATCTGCAATTATCGATTGGAAAACCAGAAATGGCATTGTGGTTCAAGGGATAGGGTGGTAGCCTTGAGCTGAAGAACTCAGCTCAGGGACAATACCCAGGCCCAGAGTTCAAGTCCCACAACCAACAACAACAACAAAAACTTTCAAAAGTAAGAATGGTGATGGAAGCAATGATCAATGCCTGTAAATCCAGCACCTGGGCGGCTGAAGCAGTAGAATAGTGAGTTGAAACCACAAAAGAAAAAAAATACTACTAGAAGAACACACACACAAACAAAAAAATTTAGAGAGCTAGTACTATCTTATTTCCAGACTTAAAATGAGTCTACAGGAATGAAGATAGTGTTACATATAATATATAATACATGATTATTGTTACATGTTACATTTTTGTTGATGAAAATATAATTTATAAAGTCAAGAATAGAGAGTTCACAAATAGATACATTATATGTCCAACTAATTTTCATGCAACTTTCAAAGGCAAGTTGGTGGAGAAATGGCAACCTCTACAACACACTGGTTAGCTATTTTACAAAGATGACTTGAGCATGTTTCTCTACGCTGGCTATAGAGTTATGAGTATTAGAGACAAATAGTCATGTCAGGTGATGATTGTAAGGCATGTTGGGCCACTAAACAAACATATCCTTGTCTGGCAAGTGCAACTATTATTAGTATAATAAGGGAAAAACAGAGGGTGGTAATTAGAAGATGAGAGAAGAAAAATAAAAGCACTAGAGAAGTCTATCTGAGAAATAACCTAAGCACAGAAAAGAGAAGCTTGGGGCATCTCCAGATAGGAAGTTCTGATCCTGGCCATCACATGGAGTTTGGGTTGTGATTTACACGCATTTTGGCATGACTCCAGCCTTGAAGCTCACTCTTCTGGGACTGGACTGATGGATAACCTTGGTCTAATGTGGAATGCAACCGGACTATAGAAGACCACTTCACTCCGTGTCAGCTGAGCTACCCTTCACACAGTAATCACATAGTACGACTGGCCTCTGACTGCACTCAGCTCTGATACTTACCAAATTTATCAGTGTAATTCAAAGGGAAAGTGTCATGACTCACTCTGTGCTGAGAAAACCAATCTGCCTGGAAAACACATTTCGTGCCTGAGGGTTCTGTCTGCCTCTTAGCTTGGCGCTACTCAGTGCAGCTTGTCTGTCAAAAGCTCCTCACTTTGATGAAAGCTAGTTGAGGTACAGTGAGCCTCTGGGCTTTGCCAGAGCCCACAGTGCCAAGTCCAGGGGTATTGCCTTGGCACCTGAGGCATGCAGGATGCTGATCTGATGGACCAGGCGAGCCTAGAACACCTCACCTGATCAAGTCTTCAGTTCCCACAGGGATCGAGCAGCCGACCACTGTACCACCTCCCTCTAATCTCACGGCCATCGTTTCTGAGGCCACAACAATTTTTGTCCCATAAAACAGTACACAGGCAGAATGGTTAAAAGTTGAAAAAAAAAAAAAAAAGGTGTACAGTTACATTTACAATTGTGGGACAAGCCAGGTGCTGGTGATTCAGACTTGTAATATTAACTACTCCGGAGGCTGAGCTCTGAAGATTGCAGTTTAGAGGCAGTTTGAGCAGGAAAAGTCTGACTCTTATCTCCAGTTAATCAGCAAAATGTCAGAAGTGGAGGTATTTCTTAATGGTAGAGTGGCAGCCTTGAGCCAAAGAGTATGTATGAGCACACACCCACAATTAAAGCCTGATTCCGTGTCCTTGGAAAATATGGCAATTATACTGAAGTTTAGTAAAGAAAAGTGTATAATCGCAGAATTTGTAGTACATGGCATGGAGCTCCAGACCTTTTGATTTCTACCCAAGAAGCTACAAAGTTGTTTGGAACAAGTAAAACTTTTGAGACCCCATGGGAACAAACATAAACTCTATGTCCCATAATTTATTGAAAGCAGGTATTTATTTTCTCTCGAGAAGGCGGAAGGAGAGGGGTGTGGGGAAGAGTCAGTGAGGGAACCAACGGGATTATTTTTTTTTTTATTAGATGAAGTGGACCAATAAGAGATGAATGTCCTGTGATTTTATTAGTAATAATAATGCCTTGGATTTATAGGGTGGCTTTCTTCTGAAGATCTAAAGGTCTTTTTCATACCTATTATTTTTTTTTCTGTTCACTGCAACCTGAAAAACAAGACACTGTTGTGAAATAAACATCAAATACAGAAATCCTGCTAAAGAGAAAGCCCTGAAGGTTCTTTCAGAACAAGGAGCAGGGCGTGCGAGGCTGAGGTGTCCTGGGTCTCAGTTACAGCTTCAGGTTCCACATGGCTGCAGACACCCTCAGCCCAGGATACTGTTGCTACACTTCTAGAAGGTTCGGAGGGTACTTTTTTGTGTTATAAAAAGTATATACATGGGAGGGAGAGGCAAGAAATCACAGTTCAAGGCACACATTACCAGATCCTACCTACAAAATGCACAAGACACTATCTAAGAAATTAGTAAGGACTATCAAAAATTTAAAAAAAAACGTGAAATCAAGCATGATAGAGGACACATGAAATGCAGTTACTTGTAAGGCATAGATAGGATGGTTGAGGGTTTTGGACTCACCTGGGAAAAGTTAGTAGGACCTTAGCTCAAGAACAAACTATAAACAAAGGGATCTGAAGATATGGTCAAATGATAGAGAGCACTGGCTTTAATTCACCCTACTGAAAAGGAAGGAAGGAAGGAATAAAGGAAAGATGAAAGAAAGAATGAGGATGGAAAGAGAAAGAGAAAAGGAGGGAGGAAAAAGAAAGAAGGAAAGCAAGCACACAAGAAAGAAAGGAAGGAAGTCAGGAAAAGGCAAGCAGGCAAGCAAAAAAGAAAAATGAAAATGAGGAAAGAATGAAAGGAAAGAAGGGAGAGAGAAAGAATAGAGATAGCAACGGAATGAAAGAAAAAAGAAAGGAGAGAGAAAATAGAGGAAAAGGAAAAAAGAAGGAAGGAAGGAAGGAATGGATGAAAGTAAGAAGAAAGGTAGGAAGGAAGGAAGAAATCACACAAAGTTGTTCCAGTAATTAACCACACAATTGGAAAACCATTTAAAGTAAAATCAATTTTCTAATTTTAAGGCACAACGTTATTAGGCTATCAAATGCCAAGGTAGTTGAGCATGCTTTAATTTCTGGGTGTGTCCACGGAGGCATTTCTGGAAGATAGCAGCATTTGAATTCATAGTTTGAATAAAGATGATTCTTCACCAACGTGGAAGCCCAGTCCACTGAGGCTCTAAGTAGAACAGAAAGGTGGGAAAAGGGTGTGTACTCTCTCTTCTTACGCTGGATGTCCAGCTTTTCCTGGCTTTGAACCTGAGAGGTTCTCCACTGGAGGTCTTCAGAGGGAACCATGCCACCAGCTGGATTTCCTGGGTTTCCAGCTTGCAGAAAGGGATGATGAGACTTCTCAATCTTCTTAATGACACTAGTGAATTCTCCTGCTAAATACCTGCAGCTGTATTTCTTTAGTAAAAGAAATTCCTCTTGGATCTGGTTCTCAGGAAAGCCATGACAAATGTAAAGCAGTTGGAATTAAGCTTAGCTGTACTGCCAAACAGCCCTAGGTTCTCCTTCCATCTACAGAAAAGTATTTGAACAAGAGAAATAGCTCCTCATTCTCTTAGTGTCTCCTGGTCTGGTCAGAGGCCAACTCTCTGTCCTCGTAGCCTCATGGTTCACTGTGACAGAAAAGAGGTAGAGGGGACAAAGAGAGTGGAGCAGGGAACATGTTCCTACTCTAGAAAAATCCTGAAACTACTGCACGAGTATCTCTGACTTGTCCATCATCACTGCACATGGACAGATAGGAGGACAGATGTGGAAGGGAGCTGGTGCTCTGCTTTGGGTACATGGCCAGGCAATATGTTTCCTCTCTTCACTGCCTAGACCACCAAAGCCCCCCAACCTGCATTTCACACTGGTCCTGCCATTCCACAAACTCTCTTATAACGTGTCACTACCCTTAATTCAGAAAACAGGAAATGAGAACTTTATCTCACTAAAGAAGAAGGTAGAGGAGGAGGAAGAAGAAGAGGAAGAAGAAGAAGAAATAAAGAATCCATATCTTCCCCTTTCAATTACAAAGTTTATTCATATGAAGGGAAGGGAGCTGGCCTCATCATTCTGCTATAGTTTGGGTCTTAAATGTCATCGGAGGACTACCTTTCCCCACTCCACCCCCACAAAATAGCAGGACACTGGTAGCTCATTCCAACCTCTTCAAGAGTCTGAGATCTCAAGACTGTTGTTTGAAACCAGGGGGCTGGGGAAATGTGAAAGTAAAAAACAAATGTCACTGGAGGCTCCTGTGTGGAAGGCTTGGTCTCCAGCTCAGTGTTGTCAGTTCCAGAGTGGAACTTGCACAATGTGAAGAAGTTCTAGAAGGAGATACTGGGAGGGCACTTCCTTTCTCTGTCTTTGGGCTCCCTGACCACTCTGAGGTGAGCAGCTTGCACTTCCCGCGGTAATGCTCTGTCTCACCATATGGACTGAAACCTCTGAAATTAAGCTAAAACAACGCTCTCCTCATTCTAAGTTTATTATCTCAGATATTTTTGAGACAATAATGGAAAACTGACGCAGTAGACCTGTAGGAAGAACAAATCATTCATATCTTGCTTAGACCCAGTAGGTTCAGAATAACCTACAATCTGATCTTCAGAAAATTGCTTTTGAAACCTACAATCTTTTTGATAAAAAGAAAAAAGTGATCATATTTTTTGAAACTCAGTCGTTTTACTACCACAAAACTCCTTCCAGGTACACCTGCTGGTGGATAGTGGATCAGGAATTATGGTCTGTACTGGATTTTCAAGAAGGATTCTGTCTCAAGGCCATGGAGAGGTGTTTATTTTAAATAAAACGCCTTGAATCAGCAGGAAGTAGCAAGAGAGGTGGTTGCCTTTTTTCCCTAACAGCGGTTAGGGTGCCTCTTCAGTGGGTGCAGGGAAGGGGATGATACGAGTTAGTAGAAAAGTAGCCAATTAGAGAATTGTGGCACATAAAACATACTGATATCAGGAGAAGCTTGTAAATCAAACTCTGTCTGACAACGAAATGGGGGTAAGGGACTATGAAAAAAATGAGGAAATTAGAACAAGACAGTAAATCTTTGGTGTCATAATCTTATAGGAAATAAAGGAGACCCACCAATAAGAAAGCCATCTTCACAGACTCTAATTCTCAGAATTTAACTGAAGGTAACCTCTGTAATGAAAAAGATGGCCAAGAGAGTGGAGATGGGTGGAAATTCTTCCTTCCTGTGCATGTCTATGCCAGATGCTCTCTTTCATTTTCTGTCATGTTTCTCTTCCAAAAAACTTTTCTTTGTGTTTACTTTAGAAAAAACAGAAAGATAAAATAAAACAACATGATTAATACATACTTCCTGTAGGAAAATTACTAAGGACACAAATAAGAACAAAAAGATCATATTTCCATATAAGATTTGCTAGCTGTTACTGCCTATAAAGCAGAAATCTGAAGTTAACCTTTGGTGTTAAATAACTTTCTTCAAACAACTGAGGTTTTAGAGGCAAAGGCTTGGATATTCCAACTTTCACTCTATTGTTACAAGTACTACTAAGGTTTAGACCCAATATCTAGTCATTTCCAAGAAGCCAAGTGAAGTGCAGTGGAAATCCCTACAGCATGCAAATCTTTGCCCAAGGAGTCCTGTGTGAGCAAAAATCCTACATGTATTCTCTTGCTCCTTTTCCTCTGCATTCACCTGGAGAGGCTGCCAGGACAAATACTAGCTGAGACAGCTTCTAGCCCAAGCTTGCCTGCCCCAGGCCCTGCTCAGACATTGGACAACAGAGACAGTGAGACTGCCACATCGTCTTTTACTCTGGAACAGCAGGTCCAGGCTACAGAACTGGGGGTGGCAGGGGTGGGGGTGTGCCTTGTGAACACTGAGGTGCAGCTTTGTGTGCAAGCAGCTACAGAACCCAGACAGGCAGAGACAAGACCTTCATTTTTCCAGAGCAGATAAAAATTCTGTTTTCGATTCACGCCATATAGTAAAAATGACAGTATGGCTTGTTCTGTGTCTACAAAATGATTACTTATGTGAGTCTGCATAGGAAACTAGCCACAGGTATAACCAGATCTTCAATAACAGGGATTGAACTGGGTGTTGGTGGTTCCTAAGTATAATGCTAGCTACTCAGGAGGCTGAGATCTGAGGGTTACTGTTTGAAGGAAGATGGGCAGACAGATCAATAAGACTCATCTCCAATTAACCATCAAAAAAGCCAGAAGTGGAGCTGTGGCCCAAGTGAGAGTGCCAGTCTTGAGCTTAAAAGCTAAGGGACAACATCCTGAATTCAAGCCCATCCTGGAACAAAAAGAAAAAAATAAATTAGGCTACATAGCAAAAAGAATAGTACAGTTCACTTTGTTAAAACCAGGGGTGTTCACTTTGATGATGGTTGAAATCTCTTTTAGATTTTTATTTTTGCCAGTCTTGGGGCTTGAACTCAGGACCTGGGAACTATCATTGGGCTTTCTCAGGGCTAGTGCTTTACCACTTGAGCCACAGCACCACTCTGGCCTTTTCTGTGTATGTAGTGCTAAGGAGTTGAACTTGGGGCTTCATGCATGCTACCTCTGGAATCCATTTATACTTTTTCTTTTGGCAATAGCCATGTACATATTATTTTTATTTCCAAATCTTGTTCTGTGCTCCCAAGGCTGAGGAGAAGTGGATGACAGTGTGGCTGAAAAAAAATCAGCCTACCAGTATCTATGCATGTGCCAATTAGACTGAAAATTATGTAGTTGTACTAAAGGCCTATCCAGTGTCCAGACCCTGAAGTACGAAATTCCAGTTCCCTTCATTCTCTTATGATGCCCAGGCCTGGAGCTCATCATCTATTACCATCCACATGAACCCTTCACCTTGGCTTCTGTGGCTATGCAACACAGAAAACTATGTCATTTAGAAGTCATGTGACTTTTGGGGGGAAAATGGGTTCCAGAAAGACCAATAGTAAATGCATCATACTTATTCTTTTTTATTTTTATTTTATTTTTTTGCCAGTCTTGAGGCTTGAACTCAGGATCTGGGCCCTGTCCTTGGCTTTTCTCAAGGCTAGTACTCTATCACTTGAGCCACAGCACCACTTCTGTCTTTTTCTCTGTATGTGGTACTGAGGAATGGAACCCAGGGCTTCATGCCTGCTAGGCTAGCACTCCTTCACTAGGCCACACTCCTGGCCCCCACACTTACTCTTGTGTTGACAGTACTTAGTCTTTCATACATTTACCTGGACAGGCTAATGGGAGATTGAGGGACAAAGGTGGGCCAGCAAGGGTGGTCTGAAAGGGTATATTACCTAATATAGTTCTGAAAGCCCTTCAGAGAGGATCTCCCACATCCCAGGAAGTTCACACAAACCCTTCAGAAACCCAAAATAACAACCATCCCATTAAAAAATGGGCCAAAGACTTAAAGAGAGTCTTCTCTGAAGAAGAAACAAAAATGGCCTATAGACACATGAAGAAATGCTCAACATCTCTGGTCATAAAAGAAATGCAAATCAAAACAACTCTAAGATTCTACCTCACTCCAGCTAGAATGGCCAGGATCAAGAAAACTAATAACAACAGATGCTGAAGGGGATGTGGCCAGGAGGGATCACTACTACACTGTTGGTGGGAGTGCAAACTCGTTCAACCACTATGGAAAGCAATATGACAGTTCCTCAAAAGGCTAAACATAGAGCTCCCTTATGACCCAGATATTCCACTACTTGGCATTTACCCAACCATCCAGACACTAGGGCATACTAAATCCACTAGCACAACAATGTTCATTGCAGCATTATTCACCATAGCAAAGATATGGAACCAACCTAGATGTCCCTTAGTTGATGAATGGATCAACAAGTTGTGGTATTTGTACACAATGGAATTCTATGCTGCTGTCAGAATAAATGACATCGCCCCATTTGTTAGGAAATGGAAAGTCTTAGAAAAAAATCATATTAAGTGAAGTAAGCCAGACTCAAAGGAAATTAGGCTCAATGGTTCCCCTCATTTGTCATAATCAGTAGAAACCTTGGGCTCTACTAGCAGAGATTTGCAATAGAGCAAAACCTTGATACATAAGGCCATATAATGTGAAGCTAATTGAAAGGACCTCCAGGATATTGAAACAAAAGCCATACAATGAATGATTGTTGTCCTTAATGTACTATGTTATCTCTCATCTCTTTTGCTGTCCCTTGGTTATGTCATATTGTTACAGTATCTCACTTTGTTATCTGATATATTGGATTTATTTGTATTTGGTTATTTGAAAATGGATAGGGAAGGGGGGAAAACCAAGATGGGGGGGGGAGAGGGGAGGGTAATGGGGACCAAGACATGAGAAAGGGTATCAATGTATGTGAATTAATGCACCTTCTATCTGGCAAATATCATGTAACCCTTTTATTAATTACAAAAAAAAAAAAACCTTCAGAAGGAGTCTCCTATGAAGACATCCCAGAAAACATGGACAAGGCCGATGGCAGGACATGGGTCTTCTTCGGGTTGGAACACAAGAGCTAGAAAGGGCAACTGTAGAGTTCTTGAGAGATAAGGAGTGGCTCTACCAGACTCTGGTTCTGGGCCACAAAAAGCTGAGCTGCTCTCACCAGCTGGGAGGGTCAGGCAGCCTTACAAGCCTTTGTCATGAGCTGGCATTGTCCCTTTTGAAACACATGTTGAAAATTGATTGTCACTGTGGCAGTACCCAGACATGAGAACTACAAGAGGAGACCAGATGATAATGAAAACTTTGTGGCTTTCTGGTTGGTCTGGGTTCATCTGTGGAGAACGAGATGAATTACAACATGAAGTTGTTATACAAGGCTGTACTTCCTGTTTTGTTTTCTCTTCCACACATACCCACTTGCTCTCCCCACTTCTACTATCCTATCACAGCAGCTTTGCCAGATGTGACTACTCAAACTCCAGAACTATAGGCGAGTCAGAATGAGATATTGCTGCTTCTGCTGCTATGTTTTTTTCTTGCCACTTCTGGGGCTTAAACTCTCAGCTTTGCTCAAGACTAGCATTCTACCACTTGAGCCACAGCACGACTTCTGGCTTTTTTGAGTAGATTATTGGAGATAAGAGTCTGGCTTCAGGATTATAAATGTGGGTTACTGGTATATACTTCCTCCTCCTCCTCCTCCTCCTCCTCCTCCTCCTCCTCCTCCTCCTCCTCTTCTTCTTCTTCTTCTTCTTCTTCTTCTTCTTCTTCTTCTTCTTCCTCTTCCTCCTGCTCCTCCTCCTCCTCCTCCCCCTCCTCCTCCTCCCCCTCCTCCTCCTCCCCCCTCCTCCTCCCCCTCTTCTTCTTCTTCTTCTTCTTCTTCTTCTTCTTCTTCTTCTTCTTCTTCTTCTTCCTCTTCCTCTTCCTCTTCCTTTTCTTCTTCTTCTTGTGAAAGTACTGGTGGGGCTTGAACTCAAGCCTCATATTCTCGCTTAGCTTGTTTGCTCAAGGTTGATACTCCATCACTTGAGTCACACTTCTACTTTTGGTGCTTTTGCTGGTGTTCTGGAGTAAAGAGTATCTTAAGTTTGGCTGCTTGGGTTGTCTTGGGGTCATAATCCTCAGATCCCAGCCTCCTGAGTGCCTAGGAGATACACACTCTCCAGGGGTAAACACTGGTACCTGGCAAAAGGCCATCGTATTCTTTTAAACATAAATCACTAAGACTCAGGGTTCTATTATGACAATCCATTCAGCATTGACCAGATGAAAAATACCTGTTCAGGACATCTTCTGGGATCTAGGGTTGCTCTCGCTACTTCCATTTCTGACAAAACACTTTTCTGTTCACACATCTTCCTACCATTCAGTCAAATGCCACGTGAGGTGCTACTTCATCCATTCAGTGACTAATGGCCGACTTGGAGGAGTCGCTACAGATAAGTGTGGGAACCTAAAATTATTTCAGTTGATAAGTGTTCAGATATTATTAGCCCATTTATAGGATACTATAGACTAAAAGAGCAGGGCTAGAAAATGGCAGGTAGACTTCAAGCACTAGAACCTTGGAATCTCCCAGGAACTGGGATCTACCACTGGGGTCTGGAGGAAACAAGGCCATCACACAAACCTTTCCCCAGCCCTTCATGTCCCCAGTTCCAATGACCTAGCTCCACACAGCAAGGGAAAACTCTGGCCTTGCTGTTTATTTCAGGTTGAAGTCAATTCTTGTCAGTTACAAACATCTTGGTTAGTAGAACTCTTTACATAACCTCAAGTAACCTTTGTCCAGTGCCTTCAGAGCCATCTTTGTGGCATCTGGCTAGGATAGTTTGGTCACATGATCTGTGGGGAGGACATTACTCTTACCAAAGCATCTGTACAAGAGGGCAACTCAGCAATTCAGCGATTTGGGTGTTTATTTTTTCTTCCTCTCTCTCTCTCTCTCTCTCTCTCTCTCTCTCTCTCTCTCTCTCTCTCTCTCTCTCTCTCTCTCTCTCTCCTGGGTGCCCTTTCTCAGACTCTTTGTGCTCAAGGCTAGTGCTCTACCACTTGAGACACAGTGCCACTTCCAGAATGTTTTTCTGAGTAGTTTATTGGCAGGAAGAGTTTCACAGACTTTCCTGCCAGGGCTGACTTGATTCACGATCCTCAGATCCCATCCTCCTGAGCAGCTGGGATGACAGGCCTGAGCCACTGGCACCCAGCTCAAGTGTTTAATTTTTAACAGGCTCAAATGTCCTCTGGACTTCTCTCCATCAGTATCTCAAAACCTAACAATCTCATTCTTCTGTCAGGAAGCGTCCATTACTCAACCTCTGTGTGAATCAACTTTCTACCACTGTAACAAAATAACTGAGAAAGCAATTTTGGACCATGATGTCAGAGAATCAGCTCATGGTGATCCCTGTTGTCTTTGGGCCTGTGGTGGTACAGAAAGACTGCTCATCTCATATAGCCAGAAAGTGAAGCATGAGATAGTAAAGGACCAACAGCCCATTTTCCCCTTCAAGACCCACTTCCAATAACCCAACACCCTCCCATTAACTGACACCTCCTAATCACCTCCTTATCATGCCACAGAATAAAAACCAAGCCGGGGGTGGGGGGGTGGGGGGGAGGGTAAGGGGGACCAAGACATGTGAAAGGGTATCAATGTATGTGAATTAATGCACCTTCTATCTGGCAAATATCATATAACCCTTTTATTAATTACAATAAAAAATATTTTTTAAAAAACCAAGCCCTTAATACGTGCGTCTTCAAGGGACATTCAGATCTAAACTACGGCATTCTCACCAGGAAATCCCTGGTCTTCTAGAACCCCCATCTGATTGTCACACATCTCTGATGGTCTAACACGAAGTTTGCAAATGATCCCCAATTTATAACCATTTAGCTCACAATTGTTTTTTTTTAAGTATTATGATGGTGCCAAAGCAGAAACCATAGCTCAAATTCTGAATTTTGTTTCCAGAAGAGGATTTGTCAGGATGAAGCTTTTGAGATTTGGAGCAGTGGCTGTGTCCACAGCTCCCACTGAGCCAGAGGATCCTGAGATGAATTATCCACACTGAGTGTCGTGTGCTGCTGGCCTCGGATGTTCAGTAAGTCAGGTGTACTGAGAACACCTTTGGCTTAGGATATTTTCAACTTCTGATGGGTTTATCAGCACATAGCCTCAGACCAAGCTGAGGAGCATCTGCATTTCCACTCATGCACCCTGCCAGGTCAGTTTTCTTGGTCTGAGGCCAGTGGACTCCATGAGTGACCAGAAGGATCTGTCAACTCAGCAGAAATCCACCAGCAGCATGACCATTGTCTCCAAGCAGGATGTTTTTCCTGGACACCACTCAAGTCCTTCTGAGCCTTTTCCCTCAGATCTCCCCTCTCTGAAGAGGAAAGATTTCTGCTGTGGACAGTGCAGACATAGCCCAGATCTCTAAAAACAAGACTCACCACGGTACGTCCTCATTACAGAGGGGAGCAGCAGCCTTCTAGGGCCCTCAATTTCCTGTCAAGCAGCCAGCATTCAGTCAAGAGTTTCAGAGAGGAACTGTTTTGTGGTGTGTGTGTGTGTGTGTGTGTGTGTGTGTGTGTGTCTGTGTGTGTCTGTGTGTGTCTGTGTGTGTCTGTGTGTGTGTGTGTTTGTCCCACGAAATGCTGATCTAGCATAGGCAAGGTTACAGCTATAGCATTTATAAAATTGAGCATTGCCTAAGCTCATTCTCAAGGAGTGGTGTAGACAATCACACACTGACTCCACCACTGAGTGTGGTACATGCCTGTATAGAAGGATTTAGGAATTCTAGGCCAGCCTGGGCTGCGTAGCAAGAATCTGTCTCAAGAAACAATTCTGCTGTCAGGTGTGTCTGACTCAAGTGTGTCTCCTGGAAAAACAGACATGTGTAGGACAGGCTCTCTGAGCCCAGGTGCCGGGTACATGATGTCATTCCTAGAGGTGAGAAAGGTCACGGAGCGAAAGTTCTCAGTGATGCCTCTGAAACTCACATGATCATTTCAGGACTTCATAAACATAAAACAAACCACATGAAAACATTTCCAAATTAACTACAAGGCAGTGGGGGAGGTTTTTATTGGTATAGATGATGAGACGTCCATCTAGGACAGCTTATTAGAAATTGAAGTGTTTTGGCTTTTCACTGAGCTCCGTCCCTCTGTAAGGGAAACAGCCAGGCTTCTTCCACTGCCTTATGAAGGAGATTGCGATGTCAATTTTTAAAAACTAGACTACCTTGCTTTTGAAGGACTTAAAATATCAAAAGAGAGAAGTTCATAAGGAAATAAAGAATGACAAAAAAAAGAGAGGAATTGGTTCAAGAAGTTTCCAGCAGATGGGCTGAAATGTAACTCCGAGGTAGAGTGCCTAGCTGGCATGTTCAATCTCCAGCGTGTCTGTCTGTCTGTCTGTCTGACTGTCTCTCTGTCTCTCTCTCTGTCTCTGTTTCTGTCTCTGTCTCTCTCTCTGTCTCTCTCTCTGTCTCTGTCTCTCTCTCTCTCTGTCTCTCTCTCTGTCTCTCTCTCTCTCTCTCTCTCTCACACACACACACACACACACACACACACACACACACACACACACACACACACACACACGTTCCTAGCAGAGAACCAGATGTAAAAATAATTCACTTCAGGGGAAAGCATGCACTGGATGTCATTGAGATGGAGGAGATGGGTGTTGACAGGGAAAATTTTTGAGCCGTCTCTGGGACTCTCTCTCCTATCCCCAACTTCCCTTACACTCTATGTGATTTCCTTCTGTGGTGCATGGACTTGCTTCTGACCAGGGTAACACGATTAAATGATGCACTGTCACTTCTGTGGCCAGGCTACCATCAGCACATTCAAGGCTTTGTTTTGCTGCACACACAGAGGCAGTGCTGCTGGTTTTGAAGAAGAAGCCATCTGACCTGCTGACGGATAGGAGGTAGAAGGGTAGTGAGGAACCAGAGGAGGCCTCTGAGCACCAACTGTTTCGATCCCAGCTGCAGGGAAGCATCACCAGTATGGTTGAAGCTGCCCACGCTCCTGACCCATGTATTCTGGGCGAGAATAAATGGATGGTTCGCGGGAAGCTTCTCTATTATATTTCACATACACAGTTCACTGGTTAAAGATACAAAGCCCAGTGTATTTTGTTGTAGACACAGGGTTAGGCAAGCAGCATCACTGCCTAACTTTAGAACACTTTCACTCCTCTTTAAAGAACCTCAGCATTCATTAACTGTCTTCATATTTTCCTCTCACTTCTGCCCAGCTCTAAGGACCCACTGAACTCATTTCTGTCTCTACCTATTTATCTGTTGTGGACATTTCTGTGAGAGTATAGTAATTTGGATCTTTCACGACATTGTTTCCACGGCTTGTTCATATGGTGGCATGAATCATTATTCATTTCATCCCATGGCCCGGAAAAGAACACTGTGTAAAGATATCCACATCTTACTCATTCAGAAGTTGGTGGACATCTGGGCCGTTTCTATGCTCAGGGGTCTTATGAATCACGCTGCTCTGAACACTAATGTACAAGGTTTTTGTGTGTAGAGATTACACTGATTGTGAGGAATGAGGGCCAACCTTAACACTATTATCTCTCACAAGCCATGAACATGGAATGGTATTTTATTTATAAAAATTTATTTTGTCATGTCATTAAATTATGTTTTATTTTTATTAGTGTTATTGTTACTGTAGCCATGATGTAAAGAGAGGTTACAGTTACAGAGTGAGGTAAAGAGTACACTTATCTTTTGGCCAATGTCACACCTAGTATTTATGTCTCTCCTATTGTTTATACAAATTTCAACATAGATTTGTTTTTTTTTCCAGTCCTGGGGCTTGAACTCAGGACCTGAGCACTGTCCTCAGGCTTCTCAAGGCTAGAGCTCTACCACTTAAGCCACAGCACCACCTGTGGCTTTTTTTCTATTTATGTGGAATTGAACCTGCGTCTTTGTGCATGCTAGGCAAGCTTTCTATCACTAACACAAATTCTAGACCCTCAACAGATTTTTTTCAAATTAAATTTATCCCTAAGTATCTTACTGTCGAAAGACATATGGGTTTTTGGGTGTGTGTGTGTGTGTGTGTGTGTGTGTGTGTGTGTGTGTATGTGTATGCATACATACATATATACAGCACCATAGCTATGTAATATATATTATATAATATATATGTAATATATAATACATATATATATTATATAGCAGTCCTGGTGCTTTAACTCAAAGCATGGGTACTGTCTCTGAGCTTCTTTTGTTCAAAGTTAATACTTTACCACTTAAGCCACAGCTCCATGTCTGGATTTTTTGTTGTTTATTGGTGAAAAGTGTCTCATGAACTTTCCTGTCTAGGCTAGTTTTGAACCTTCACTTCAGATCTTAGCCTTCTGAGTAGCTAGGATTACGAACATGAGCCACAGTGTCCAGCTAAATATAGTTTTATTATCTTTAAATAATTGCACAAAAAGTTGACATTCAACAAAACATTTTATGAAGCAATGCATCCTGCTCAATTTCACCTCTTTCTTTATTCCCCCACCCCTCCCAACCATATTTGTGTTATTTTTTCAATGCTATTAAAAATAAGAATTTCTCTTTTCTTTCATTGCAGTGTATAGAGTTGTGATTCACTTTTGTCTATCAAATTTATGTTCTGAGACTTTGGTAGACTCATATATTAGTTCCAGTTGTGTATTTCTATAATGCTTTCTTGGGAATGGCATGCCTTCTTTTAATATATTTTATTTGTTTACCGAACTGGATGCCTCTTACTTTCTGTTCCTAATTTCTCAGGCTAGAATTCAAACATAGGCTAACTATAAGAGTTGAGATAAGCCATTCTTGTTTTTTTCCTTATCTGCTGAGGAAAACATTCTGTTTCTACATTTGACTATGATAATGTCAGCTGTCATTTGTCCAGTATAAGGTTTAGGAAGTTTCCTTGCATTTCTTATTGCTTGAGTGATTTTATCACAAAAGAGTTTTGGCTATTGTCAAGTGACTTTTTACATCTATTAGTATGATCATTAAAAAATTATCATTCTATTGATGTACTGCATGATATGAACTGATTATTGGATGATTAAACCAAACTTGCTTTCCTGAGATGTCATATTTGGTCATTGTATTCATTAAATTATTATTGTTATTATTATATTTGTTCCTTTCTGGATTCAGTTTGCTTGTATTTTGAGGATTTCTATTGTAATATTTATAAGGGATATCATTCTATGTTTTCTTTCCTGGTATTGATATCAGATTACTGGAGTCAGAGACAATTTGGAAAGATTCTTTTTCCATTCAAGTTTTTTTTTCTTCCATTCCTTAAAGGAAATTGCCTTCATTAAATGTTTGGTAGACTTCATCAGTTAGACTATAGGGAATAAGCTTTGCTTTGAGAGAATGTTTCAAAAATTATTGCTTTGATCTCTACTTGTAATTGGTCTACTCAGATACTCCATTTCCTCTTGGGTCAGTTCCAACCATTTGTATCTTTCTAGAAATTTGTCTATTTCATGTAAGTTAGCTAACTTGCTGGTATATCATTATTCATAATAGGTCATTATAATACTTTCTGTCACTTGAGGATATATTCTCTCTTATTCAGCTTCATCATTAGTAGCAAAAGACTTTATGGCACATACTATACTCTGCATTATGTAGTATATCTATATCTACATACCCTAATTATATATACATGAATACATAATATATGTATGTTACAACTCAGATCATGAATCTAGAATGCGTTCTCTAGATATTTAGAGATATAGATATATAGGTGTGATAGATGGTTAGATGATAGATAGATAGATAGATAGATAGATAGATAGATAGATAGATAGATAGATCTAAATAAAATTCTAATACAGACTGTCATTCTCTGACTCTGTGCCCTCCTATGTACAATGCTAAGTCTTTTCTGAAAACAGTGCCTCCTTTATTCTTTAACACAACTCTGCCAGGGAGACTGAACAGCCACCTACCCCTTCCAAACTCCTGTCTACCTGGAGCCTGTAAATATGACTCTCTCTTTTCCTTTTGCATGGCTGTAACAGAGTACCTGGCTCTGAGAACTGTAAAAAGAAAAGAGGTTCATTTGACTGACAATGTTGGTATCCTGGCAATCCAAGCAAGGTGAGGGCTTCCTACCAAAGACCTGCCAGCTCTACCATAGCATGGCAGATAAGCCAAACAGAAATAGCCACAGCAGAAGAGGCTGAGCCTATATGGTAGCCTTACTCTAGAACCATCAGTTGAGTGGATATTAATCTAACTCCAGCAGACCTGGTCCCCTTCTGTGCCACAGTGTTAGTCCAGAGAGTAATGTGTCCATGATTTACTTTTTCCACTAGACACCACCTCTTAAGCCATCTCAACATTCCCAGATTGGGAACCAAGTTCCCAGAATACGAACCTTTGAGGGACAAATTGTGACCAGCTGTCAAGAGATCAATGAATGCCATGATGTGGCAAAGGCTTCTGTTTATATTTAGAACAACATCCCAGCTCTAGGAAAAAAAGAACATAAACAGGCAAAAGAAAGTTTATTATGAAAAGAAAGAGGATTTTAATTTTTTTTTTTTGCCAGACCTGGGGACTGAACTCAGGGCCTGAGCACTGTCCTTGGGCTTTTCCTCAAAGCTAGTGTTCTACCACCTGAGCCACAGTTCCATTTCTGGCTTTTCTATGTATATGGTAATGAGAACCGGAACCTGGGTCTTCATGCATGCTACACCAACATTCTACCACTAGGCCATACTCCCAGGCCCAAGAGGCTTTTGATTAAAGGCAAAAATACCCATGCAGTTGGGAAGAAAATGGGAATGCCCCAGGTCTTTCGTCCGCCAATGTGTGGGGATACACAGCTGCATGAGTGTGAGCTTAATTCTGCCCCCCAGCCTGGATAGATCCCACATGCAGCTTGGCTGTGGGAAGACCCAGTGCAGTGGGACAAATGAGGTCAGGTGCATGCATGCTGGATGGCTTTCCTCCGTAGTCTAGAGCCATTTGTGCAGGGTCGTTTGGCTGTCACCTGTGACTTTCATGAATTAAAGTGACATGTGACTTTAATGTTAGACAGATGGTTGGCTCTGAAATGTACAAAGTGTCCCTGTAGGAAGGAGTTAGTCATAAGCCTAGTGTGCTTGTTACATTTGTAGTGTCCCAGATAGGGGGCTAGAAATAGGCTGTCCTCTTCTTTGCTTATGTTTGACCATTTTTGCTAGCAGAATCTCATCTAAACACTAGTAAGGACCTTACTTGGGAATGGAATTCCTCTTCTTTCCTTCCTTCCTTCCTTCCTTCCTTCCTTCCTTCCTTCCTTCCTTCCTTCCTTCCTATCTCCCTCCCTCCCTCCCTCCCTCCCTTCTTCTCCTTCCTTCCTCCCTCCCTACCTCCCGCTCTTCCTTCCCCCCTCTTTCTTTCTTGATTTCCTCTGTGTGTGTGTGTGTGTGTGTGTGTGTGTGTGTGTGTGTGTGTACACGCGTGCATTTCTGCTTGTTGTTACTGGGGTTTGAACTTAGGGCCTAGAACTCTTCTTCAAGTGTTCTACCACTTGAGCCACACCTTCAGTTCTGACTTTTTGTTCATTAAGTAGAGATGAACCTCTTGGATTTGTCTACCCAAGCTGGCTCAGAACCCCAATTCTCAGAATTCAGCTTCCTGAATAGCTAGGATGACAGGCATGAGCCATCTGCCCTGGCAGTAAGTGAGCTTCTTTCAATGGGATTCCTTATAAATGCCATAAGCTTAAAATGAAGTCCTATGGAGTACGGCATGGACACATTTAGATGCGGACACACGAGAGAAACTGCCAGGTAACTGTGGAAGCTGAGGTTAGAACGAGGCTAAAGTTGGAGCAAAGCATCCCCAAGGCCAGACATGGTTCAAAGCAGAGGAGACCAGGAGCCCCCCCCCCCACGCCCCCTCCAGATCCCCCAGAGGGCATGTGCCCTGAAGACACCTTGACTGGGAACTCTGACTTCCTCAACTATGGGCTAACACCTTTCTGTTCTTTGAAATTACTGACTTTATGGTATTATGTGCTACCTTGTTACAGCAGCCTTTGGAAGGGAATACAAGGAGCGGAGAGTTGACCACCATCACGCCCCAGCTAAGACGGAGAAGTGAGCCAGCAGTATCGAGGAGAGACCTCCATTCCCATCATGAAAGCCTCCCCTGGGATGTGATGAGAGCTGGGGAAAATGTGAGACTTCCTGGGGCCAATTCTCCACCATCTTGAACACATAAATTCAGAGTCACAGTTCAAGAAAAATAAATGCGTGTTTGCCTACCAAAGTTGGTGGTTAAAGTTTACACCTGCTGCTTTTCAACATACAAATGAGGATTTGACTTTGTTTTGTTTTTTGCTTTTTGATTTGCTATCTTAATCACGTGAAACAAAAAAAAGTTTGTGGGAAATATCATTTGCAGAAATAAAAAATATATGCAAATATTAACTATACCAGCAATAAACTAACAATAGACAGAAGCAGAAGATGTAAAATGAATGAGGAGATGCCCAGGCGAGTGCAGATGTATGCATATTCACAGGTAGGTATGCACATCTACAGATGGGATTTGAGTCATAAGCTTTCAACTGTTCAGTGGTGTGCAAGCAGTATACACATTCAGTAGAAACTATACTTTAATTCTGGATTTTTCCAGGTGCCAGTGGCTCACACCTGTAATTCTAGCTACTCAGGAGACTGAGATCTGAGGATTGTGTTCAAAGACAGCTTAAGCAGGAAAGTCTGTGAGACTCTGATCTCCAATTAATCACCAGAAAACCAGAAGTGGAGCTGTGGCTCAAAGTGGTAGAGCACTAACCTTGAGCAAAAAGCTCAGGGGTAATGTCCAGGCCATGACCAAACAAAAAATAAAAACGAAAAAAATTAACTATTGATATTCTCCCAGGTTAGGGGTATGTGTGACAATTCTCTTTGGCAATGCTGGCAGTGACTCCAAATGAGAACTTAGCAAGCCCTGCTTGAACCACCAATATGATACAGAAATTGGATTGCTAAGTTGTGATGTTCTAGAGGTTGTCATTTTAAATACATCTTTAACATGTTATTGTCACTTGGTATTTATTACCAATAAATTAACTCTCCCATAAGTTGAGCAACATCTCTATCATCAGCCACTCTGTCCACAAAACAAGTCTGGAAGTGTGAGATGTCGTTTTCTAATTAACAGAAGCATTATTCCTGAGAGATGTAGCTGATTCCAAGCATGAGCAAGGGAAATATAAAATAAGGGAGAACATTTCCAAGCACTAGAAACTAAGAAAATGTTTTAAAAGGAAGACAGAAAGAAGGAAAGAAAGAGAGAGAGAGAGAGAGAGGAAGGAAGAAAGGAAGGAAGGAAGGAAAAGAAAGGAGAAAAGGAAGGAAGAAAAGAAGGAAGGAAAAGAGAAAGAAAAAAATGACAAACTTACAAGCTGAAGGTATTTTGAAATAGCACAAGAGCCAAATCTCTAACCAAAAACAAAAAACAAAAAAAACAAAACACAACACCCTGCAAAAACCAGAGCTGGAACAAAGTTGAGCAACAAGACAAATGAGGATAACGTGAGATTATAAGCTGCAGAATGAAATAAATATTCTTAAGTACATACCAATATAAATAAATGACTGAAAAATAAATAAATGAAGAACTAGGGTAACTCTGTCTTTCAAAACTCCAAATAATAAACACAGAAGGAAGAAGAGGCTTGACAATCCTCACGAAAGCAGGAAGTGGGGTCTGCAGCAGGTTAGATCTTGCTGTGATGCTAGAGTGGATGGGGTTGAACTTGGAGAAAGCACAGGATATTGGCATAGCCTCAAAGCGCTTACCCCAAATACTTACTAATTGTGGTGACCTTTTTAAAACACATGTCTAAAAGCTGTTTGATCCACTTCCAGGAAATGGATGTCACTTCCCATCTCCCTGGGCATGAAATGGTCTTGTCTGAGCACCTCCCATCACTTCTACTCTCCTTGAGCCTGAGATGAACTTGATGGCCACCTTTAGCCAACAGAGGAACCCTGTGGGCACCCCTCCACCAGGGGAGCCCAGAGCACCATCCACAGCGATGTCATCTGGCACTGCGAACCCCAGTGGGAGAGAGTGAGGCCTCTGTGCCTTGTCCCCAGAATCCAAACCCTGTGTCATCATGAGAATATATCACACACTCTTCCAAAGACCTGGCCACGGTCCTCATAACTATTACAGCCATGACAATGAGGAGAGGCCAGGCACTGTCACAGGCCTAAAGGGGGGTAAGAAATTGTGACAGCTTCATCTAAATGGAGTACTGGGTGAGGCAGAAGGAAGGACACAGGTGGGAACTGGGATTGTAATGGACAGTGTGTGGCTTGGTTAGTGGTGTCATGCCAATAAATTTTCATAGCCTGAACAAAAGTAGATGGTTTGAATGGAAGTTTTGAACATGAGAGAGAGATGGAAGAAGAGGAGAAATACTTGCATTGTCTTTACAACACTACTGAAAATAAAAAAATTGGCTGAAATTAAAAGTTGAATTTAAAAAAGGATGGTTGAATTCTAAAGGCTGAAGCCTGGAGGAATACCAAGGGAATTGCATTAAAAAGCCTGGTAACCTGGCCCCTGGAATGTTGGTTTTTCCTTTCTATTTTAAGCCCCATCTCTTGCAGGGGATATGGGTGGGGTATGCTAATTCAATTGTACAGTGGAGTCTCTTGGATACCTTTTTTTCTTAAGCAGAAAAGGTCATTACTCTAACTGGAGAGCTGTTTAGAACAGGATATAGTTAGAGATAGATTCTTACAGCAGAGAATATTTAGCTATAAAGACTTTCACTGCTCTGTTGTGCATAATAGTTCCAAAATGAGAATAAACCAACCATCTAAGAATAAAGAACGAGTTAAATAAATCACAGGACATCTGCACAAGAAATACTATGCATACCTGTAATCTTAGCTACTCGCGAGGCTGAAAACTGAGGCTGATGGTTCAAAACCAACCTAGGCAAGAAAGTCCATGAGATTCTTATCTCCAATGAACTATTCAAAAAGCCAGAAGTGGTGCTGTGGCTCAAGTGTTAGAGTTCTCACCTTGAGCAAAAAGAAGCTCAGAGAAAGGATCTAGGCTCTGAGTTCAAGCTCAAGGTTCCAAAAAGAAGGAGGAGGAGAAGGAGGAGGAGGAGGAGGAGGAGGAGGAGGAGGAGGAGGAGGAGGAGGAGGAGGAAGGAGGAGGAGGAGGAAGAGGAGCAGGAGGAAGAAGAAGAAGGAGGAGGAGGAGGAAGGGAGCAGGAGGAAGAAGAAGAGAGAGAGGAGGAGGAGAGGAGGAGGAAGAAGAAGAAGAGGAGGAGGAAGAGGAGGAGGAGGAGATATACTATGCAATTATTTTTAAAGATGTTGAAAGACAGTGAATCATTAGTCAATGTTCAAAAGGAAGCAAATTCCGACACCTGCTACAATACGTGTGACACTAGAAGACAAAATGCTGAATTAAATAAAACCAGTCATAAAAGGAACAAATTTTGCACAATTCCACTCACATAAGCTATCTAAAATAACTAAGTTCACAGGAGGAAAGAATAGAAAGCTGCTGTTTAATGTGTGTAGTTTCAGATTTGCAAGATAACTTTCAGATGAAGTTCTGGAGTTGGGTGGTGGTGGTTAGAGCTCAATAATGTGAATGTATTTAATGCTCCTGAATTGCATGCTTAGCTATGGCTAAAATGATCAATTTTATACATTTTGCCACAATGAAATGTTTAAGAACACAAAATCAGCTGAAAACCTCTAGCTAATGTATTAAAGTACAAAAAGCAAGCTAGCAAGAGATTGGTGGCTCATGAATGTAATCCGAAATATTCAAGAAACTGAGATCTGAGGATCACAATTTGAAGCCAGTTGGGGCAGAAACATCTATGAGATTCATAATCTCTATCACCCAGCAAAAAGCTGAAAGTGGTAGAGCATTAACCTTAAGCAAAGAAGACAAACAAGAGCACAAGTTTTTGGAGCACACACACACACACACACACACACACACACACACACCCAAGGCAAACTGATGTATAAATCCCTAAATTACACAAGTTTATGAAGACAAACACACATGCATACATGTCTCAAGATGGGAGCATCACCACTCATCAGGATGGGTGTGAAATACAGAATGGTACAGTACTTATATTTTGTTCAAGTCACTGAGAATAATAAACCAGTGCTTTTGAGTGTTATGTGTCTAATTTGTTGATCAGTTGGCATGTTTTTCCTTGGAGCTTCTCCGTGCCACCCTGACTGAATAATCTCTGCCCAGCCTCCAGCCCATATCACCCCAACACCATCAGTGGCCACTGTGTGCAGGAGCCCAACAGGACCACTCTTGATGCCAGGCCACGCGTGGGTCTGTCGGAGTTCACTTGACATGCTGCAGTACTGAGCACTGGGACCAAAATCCATCATCAGATTGATCCTTCATTTTGATATTTCAATGTTATTTCCGGTAAACACATATTTTAAAAAAAACCACAAAATTATGTAGATGACAGATTGGAGACACAAATAGAAGCTCACATGACCAAACAAAAACTGCAGATCCACATTAAAATGTTCCCAAACAAGCTCCCTGTTGTTTGGTGGAGGATAAAACAGGCTAGAGGGAATAGAAAGTTTTGCTCATGGCTGTCTGCAGCAAGACTGTGCTTTAGTAAAGAAAATGATAGGGGTAGAATGTAAAAGGGAGTAGGAGAAACACCAAGAGTCCCAGGGCAAAGCAGATAGGAGAGAGACTTGACATCAAGATTAAAAAGGCTCCGTATAGCTAAGGACATAGTAAACTAGAAAGACAGCCAACAGATTGGAAGATCTTTCCCCTCAAAACCCAACAGACTATACAAGGAGCTCAACAAAGTAACCCCCTCCCAAGGCTAATAAACCAACCTCTGAGAAACTTCTCAGAGGAAGTGGTAAGAATGGCAAAGGCACATAAAGAAATGCTCATTATCCCCAGCCATGAAGGCAATGCAAATCAAAACAACTCAGACTCCATCTCACTCCCAGTTAGAGTGGCCAATATTGTGAGTTCAAACAACAAATGTTGGTGGGGATGTGGCTGAGAAGGAACCCTAGTGCATTGTCAATGGGAATATGAACTAGTATAACCACTCTGGAGAGCAGTCTGAAATTTCCTCAAAAAATTAAACCTAGAGCCAGGCAATGCTAGCTATATAATGCTGACCTATAATCCTAGCAACTTCAGAAGCTGAGATCTAAGGACCGTGGTTTGAAGCCAACTCAGGCAGGAAAGTATGGAAGATTCTTATCTCCAATTAACCACCAGAAAACCAGAAGTGGTTCTGTGGCTCAAACTGGTAGAGTGTTAGCCTTAAGTGAAAAAACTCAGGGACGGGGCTCAGGCTTTGGAGTTCAAGCCCTATCACCAAAAACAAAAAACAAAAAAAAATAAAAACAAACTAGGGCCAGGAGTTTGGCCTAGTGGTAGAGTGCTTGCCTAGCATGCACAAAGACCCAGGTTTGATTCCTCAGTACCATATACATAGAAAAAGCTGGAAGTGGTGCTATGGCTCAAGTGGCAGAGCACTAGCCTTGAGCAAAAAGTATCCAAGGACAGTGCTCAGGCCCTGAGTTCAAGCCCAGAACTGGCAAAAACAAACAAACAAACAAACAAAAACCTAAAAACAAATCTTCCCAGTGACCCAGCCATACCACCATCAGGCATCTACCCAGAAAATCACAAGGCATGATACTGTAAAAACACTTGCACATACAAGTTAATTGCTGCACTAGTCATCATAGCTAAGTTACAAAAACAGCCCAGATACCCTACAATAGATGAGCGAACCCCTATAATATGTGGTACTTATACACAATGGAATTTCACATATCCATTAGAAAGAATAATATTATGTAATTTGCATGGAAATGGATCAGGTTAAGTGAGTTGGTAAGTCAAGCTCAAAGAGACAAAGGCATATGTTTTCTCTCATATGCTGAAACTAGATCTAAAATATACTGGGACATGGTAAATTAAACAGGACTGTAGTCATTCATGCACCCCAAGGAGATCAGAGGAGGATACTTGTAGGAGAAAACCACAAAGGCACAATTCCTTTTTTCTTTCAGTCCTGGAGCTTGAACTCAGGGCCTAGGCACTGTCCTTGGGCTTTCTCAAGGCTAGTGGACCACTTAAGCCACAGGACCACTTCTGGCTTTTTCTGTGTATGTGGTACCAAGGAATCAAACCCAGAGCTTCATGCATGCTAGGCAAGCACTCCACTACTAGGCCATACTCCCCGGCCCCCACGAGGGCGCAATTCCTATGTGCAACGGATCTTCTAAAATAATATTTACTGAAATGAACTCCAGGAAATGGGAACAATATGTTTTTCCTTTGTTGCTGTTTGCAGTTTCTTTTCTTTTTGTCTTGTTCATTTATCAGTCTTTGGGGAGGATTAAGGGGAGCACAGAAATGGAGGGATGGAGGTTGGTACTCACTAGATATTATTGAAAATGAACTGTACAGCTTGTAGA
>NC_143511.1:31240954-31242707 GCF_031878675.1 Megascapheus bottae | reverse complement strand
AAAAGGTCATTACTCTAACTGGAGATCTGTTAACAATTAGTAATTAGCATACACCACCCATATGCACTGCAAGAGCTGGGGCTTAAAATCCAGCCAAAATGAGAATAAACCAACCATCTAAGAATAAAGAACGAGTTAAATAAATCACAGGACATCTGCACAAGAAATACTATGCATACCTGTAATCTTAGCTACTCGCGAGGCTGAAAACTGAGGCTGATGGTTCAAAACCAACCTAGGCAAGAAAGTCCATGAGATTCTTATCTCCAATGAACTATTCAAAAAAAGCCAGAAGTGGTGCTGTGGCTCAAGTGTTAGAGTTCTCACCTTGAGCAAAAAGAAGCTCAGAGAAAGGATCTAGGCTCTGAGTTCAAGCTCAAGGTTCCAAAAAGAAGGAGGAGGAGAAGGAGGAGGAGGAGGAGGAGGAGGAGGAGGAGGAGGAGGAGGAGGAGGAGGAAGGAGGAGGAGGAGGAAGAGGAGCAGGAGGAAGAAGAAGAAGGAGGAGGAGGAGGAAGAGGAGCAGGAGGAAGAAGAAGAAGAGGAGGAGGAGGAAGAGGAGGAGGAAGAAGAAGAAGAGGAGGAGGAAGAGGAGGAGGAGGAGATATACTGTGCAATTATTTTTAAAGATGTTGAAAGACAGTGAATCATTAGTCAATGTTCAAAAGGAAGCAAATTCCGACACCTGCTACAATACGTGTGACACTAGAAGACAAATGCTGAATTAAATAAACCAGTCATAAAAGGAACAATTTTGCACAATTCCACTCACATAAGCTATCTAAAATAACTAAGTTCACAGGAGGAAAGAATAGAAAGCTGCTGTTTAATGTGTGTAGTTTCAGATTTGCAAGATAACTTTCAGATGAAGTTCTGGAGTTGGGTGGTGGTGGTTAGAGCTCAATAATGTGAATGTATTTAATGCTCCTGAATTGCATGCTTAGCTATGGCTAAAATGATCAATTTTATACATTTTGCCACAATGAAATGTTTAAGAACACAAAATCAGCTGAAAACCTCTTAGCTAATGTATTAAAGTACAAAAGCAAGCTAGCAAGAGATTGGTGGCTCATGAATGTAATCCGAAATATTCAAGAAACTGAGATCTGAGGATCACAATTTGAAGCCAGTTGGGGCAGAAACATCTATGAGATTCATAATCTCTATCACCCAGCAAAAGCTGAAAGTGGTAGAGCATTAACCTTAAGCAAAGAAGACAAACAAGAGCACAAGTTTTGGAGCACACACACACACACACACACACACACACACACACACACACAGGCAAACTGATGTATAAATCCCTAAATTACACAAGTTTATGAAGACAAACACACATGCATACATGTCTCAAGATGGAGCATCACCACTCATCAGGATGGGTGTGAAATACAGAATGGTACAGTACTTATATTTTGTTCAAGTCACTGAGAATAATAAACCAGTGCTTTTGAGTGTTATGTGTTCTAATTTGTTGATCAGTTGGCATGTTTTTCCTTGGAGCTTCTCCGTGCCAACCCTGACTGAATAATCTCTGCCCAGCCTCCAGCCCATATCACCCCAACACCATCAGTGGCCACTGTGTGCAGGAGCCCAACAGGACCACTCTTGATGCCAGGCCACGCGTGGGTCTGTCGGAGTTCACTTGACATGCTGCAGTACTGAGCACTGGGACCAAATCCATCATCAGATTGATCTTCATTTTGATATTTCAATGTTATTTCCGGTAACACATATTTTAAAAAAACCACAAAAT